>NW_028317893.1:7025000-7325000 GCF_062004578.1 Staurois parvus
TTAGGCCAACTCAATATTGAACCCTATGGACGAAGACTGGGATGCCAGATATATATCTCTCTATTGTAGGTAATCTTTAAGTATTGAACACATAATCATTTTTCTAGGTAAATATATTTCTAAAGGTGCCATTGATATGAAATTTTCTCCACATGTCAGTAACAACCCATGCAATCCATACATACAAAGAAACCAAAGCAAATAAGTTAAGAAATTAAGTTATGTGTAATAAAATGGAATGACACAGGGAAAAATATTGACCAAAAGGGAGGTGCAAAAAGGCATGGAAAACCAAGACACCAGCTGAAATCTATCAGTAAATCCTGCCCCTTGTCCGTACAAATTAATAACAGATTCAGTCTCAACTGATGGCTTATTATTATACAGTATTTATAAAGCGCCAATGGTTCGCTCAGCGCTGTACATTACAATGGGAGACAATACATGAGACAGTACAGTAACAATACAATGCGATACACGAGGGGTTTGAGGGCCCTGCTCCTTGGAGCTTACAATCTAGGAGGGGGATAGTGGTACAGGAGGAAAAGCTGTGGGGGATGGAGTGGTAGGAAGAGTGGAGGAGATCGGCAATTAGCAGGGGGCGGGGTAGGCTTCCCTGAAGAGGTGGGTTTTCAGGGTGCGCCTAAAGGAGAGGAGAGTAGGTAATATGAGTGTATAACATCTATAAACATTATATAGGAAAAGCAAACCTGTCATAACATGAACTATCCATTACTTATCTTTTTGGAAAGGTAAAGTTCAAATAGTTTAGTAACCCCCTTTATCTCAGTATATACATCCAGAGTGCACCGCTGGTGAAAATATTTCCTCCAAAAATATCACGCCATACATGGCAATTAAAAGTCCGCAGAGGGCAGAATCCTGGCAGAATCAGATGGTAGAATGTGGCGGAATCAGATTCAGAATATTAGTACAGACAGCACAGTTCAGTGGTTTGGGACTTGCGTTAACTCAGCCTTTAGTTTAACCCCTTCCCGCCGGCGCCTCCCGGCCCTTTAAGAGTTCCAGGAGGCGAGGTTTACAGATCATGTGACCGCCGTGACGTCACGGCGGTCACACGATTGGGAAAGGTTCCGATCGAAATAGCAGACCGGGACCTTTCCGTAAGTACCAGACATGTGGGCTGGGAGCGTGCAGGGCGCGTGCTCTCAGCACATGTTTTTTGTTAATTGCACACATATGCGGCCGCTTGGCGTCTAGGCCCAGGCGTCAGGAGGCCGCACATTTGTGTGCGGCCCGGCATAAAGTCAATAACCCCTGGTTCACATCTGTGCGGGTGGTGCCGCTGTGGCAGAAAAAAGGGGTCTCATTACCAAAGTGTCACACAAACATCTCATGGGTTGAAGCAAAGAGCTCTCTCAAGACCTTCACAACCTTATTGTTGCAAAACATACTGATGGCATTGGTTACAGGAGGATTTCTAAACTTCTGAATGTTCCAATGAGCACTGTTGGGGCTATAATCCGGAAGTGGAAAGAACATAATTTCACCATAAACCGGCCATGAGTGAAAATAATTATCAGAAGAGTTGTCAAAGAGCCATGTACCACTTGTGGAGAGCTTCAGAAAGACCTGGAATTTGCAGGTACAGTTGTTTCAAAGAAAATAAGTAATGCACTCAACTGCCATGTCCTGTTTGCACGCTCACCACCCAAGACTCCATTGCTGAAGAAAAAGCATGTTGAAGCTAGTTTAAAATTTGCTGCACATTATTTAGACAGGCCTGTGAAATACTGGCAGAATATAGTCTGGTCAGATCAGACCAAAACTGAACTTTTTGGATGCCATATTATACACCATGTTTGGAGGTCAAATGGCACTGCACATTGCCCCAAAAATACCATACCGACGGTGAAGTTTGAAGGTAGGAACATCATGATGTGGGGCTGTTTTTCAGCATACGGTACTGGCAAACGTCAAGTATGAATGGAAAAATGTACGACGTGTAAGACATTCTTGATAAAAATCTGCTGCCATCTCCCAGGATGATGAAGATGAAACATGGGTGGACATTTCAGCAAGACATGGGTGGACATTTCAGCAAGACATGGGTGGACATTTCAGCAAGACATGAATCCAAACACATTTCAGCAAGACATGAATCCAAACACAGTCAAGGAAACTCTCAATCTGTTTCAAAGAAAAAAAAAAAAAGCTGCTAAAATGGCCCAGCCAATCACCTGACTTGAATCGAATAGAAAATCTATTTAAAGAACTAGAGATCAGAGTTCATAGAATAAGCCCACAGAACCTTCAAGATTTGAAGGCTGGCTGTGTGTATGGAGAAACTAGTCGCAAGCATTGCTCAGATATGATTTTTGCCCTTTCTTCCAAAGTCTTGAAGTGGTCATTACCAACAAAGGATTTTGTATGAAGTATTAAATAAATTACAATTCGCATGTTCAATACTTTTTCCCTGTGGCATTTCATTTTATTACACATAACTCAGTTTCTGAATTTATTTGTTTTGGTTTCTTTGCATATATGGATTGCATGGGGTGTTGCCGACGTGGTGAAAATTTCATGTCAATAGCACCTTTAAAAAGGTTTATTCAATACTTATTTTACTTGCTGTGTGTGTGTGTGTGTGTGTGTGTGTGTGTGTGTGTGTGTGTGTGTGTGTGTGTGTGTATTTACTTTTTTTTTTTTTTAATTATACACACACAAACACTGATTCCTCTGGGTGGGGCATCTCCAGTGAATGCCTGCCCATTTTGATGCATACAGGTTTCTCTTTCCTGTTGCTAGAGGAGCGCAGAACAGGAAAGAAGCTAATGTATTGTAAGAAAAAAAAAAGACTTCTCCAGGCGTTTTTGTAGTGAATTGGTTTAAGTGCTAACATCCTCTAATCTCACCTAACCATATTCTCACTGATATGTGAAGCCTCATGTTTTGACAGCTTTGTGGGTAAATTGCCTTTCTGTTTTTTTTTTGTTTTTTTTTTAAACTGTCAATATGCAGAGCTGTGTAAACTTAGGTTTAAGTTTGACTAGGAAATGCCTTTTGTGAAGCAGAAATAAAGTATTTTGTATGGCTATATTAATCTATTTCAATATGTATTAATCTATACTTGTTTGCGCAAATGGAGACTGGTTTGTTTATAGTGTATTCAAGAGCAGACACTCTTGAATGTTTGTTTTAATGCAACAATTATAACTCTGTATTACCACCATCTATCATCATTACAAGCTTTATCTACTGAGCTGTATGGATGAAAATTAATAGGAATGCAACTAATTTGCTACCTCAAAAGATCATTAGCTACGGTTGAAGTTTCTGCTTTTATTCTGGAGTGTTTGTAATCTAACTTCCACTTGGGAATGCTAAAGTTAGCTGTGGTTACTTGTGCAAATACAAGTAAATCGTTATGTTCAAGTTGCAAGAGCAGTCAGATGCTAATTTTATGCTTCATGAGACCAATATTTAAAAAAAAAAAAAAAAAAAAAAAAAAAACTGTGTGAAAACTGAATAATTAACTATGGATATTTTTATTTCAAGAAATCATTTAATTACTGGAATTTTTAAGTTAGCATGTGGACACATGTTGGCACATTGGTGCACATGTTCCCAAATCTGCATCCCCAAGAGTATGGTTTTACTTCCTTGTTGGCGGCCAGTATGTCTCCAATGAGATAACCTAGGAAGCATAACTAAATAGTATAAATACAATTTGTAGATTTACCCTTCAACCCTGAATAATATTGTAATCCAAGCCTGCCACAGGTGGTTCTGATTTTTGCACTTTTGCAGAGCACTGGCCAAAGTATCTTTTAGCATTTGACACTTCATGGTTTCATGGGCGGCTTTCTTTGTTGTGCTTTGTAGCATCACCTGCCAGACACTGGAGCCCTGCAGTTCTGCAGGGGCGCATTATTAACAAAGTGTAACCGTGGAGGGACATGAGCACTTTGACATACACAGATGTTTTTGTTGAGGTAAAGCCAGTGTAGTTCTACAAGAGAGCAACTGAGCCACGTTTAGAGTGCTTTCAGAAGCAAATTTTAACGTATTAACAATAGCTTAATCTTCTTGTTGTAAAGAATTGATGACCAAACAAAAGGTCAAACTACTTCAGCTCCATTATTTGAATATTAATAACCTGTAACTTTTCTCCACCTCCCCCCCCCCCCCCCCCCCCCCCCACTGGTTACCATTGTTACTGTTGGTATTACTAATACTCAGTTTATTATATAGTGCTAGTATTAAAGACAACATGGCTGCATTATTATCTCTGGTGCTAATCAAATTAAAACATTAGGCAGCCGATACATTATTTATTTTTTTTAATTCAACCAGCAGGATGGATGGAAAATCAATGATCTGATTACCCCATCCACACATTTAATGTAGATGGGGGAATCACTCCAGCTATGCTATTGTACTCTAACTGCGGGGAGACTTCCCGGCCATCAGAACTCATTGATCAGTGCTGCTGGCTATAGCTGGTGGCACTGATCAATTGGGAACAACCCAACAGGCTGTGATTGTACAGAAATCATCCGATAAACTGACCTGCACAACCAAGGTGCCCATACAGCAATTTAAATTTTGGCCAGTCCCTGCTAAACTGGTCAATTTTTGATCCATCTATGGCTTTGGATCCATTATTTCTAGTGCTGAACAAAATATATAACCTTATAGCCTGCAGCAATTGCCATATCCTATATTGCTGCACTTGGAACACTGCTCAATTGTAACCAGTTATTTAATATATCAAAATTAATGAGTTTATTTTGTAGATTTCATGGTCATAGCTGAATATCCAGCTGTCAGTCACCCTGGCCGTGCAAGCCTTGCAACTTTTACAAAACATTATTTCCACACAGATTGTGAATTGCATGTTTAAAAAGCTTTGGTAAGAGGAGTGGTTTGAGAGTTATTGCCGCGCTTTCCCTTTCTATGTGAAAAGAGCATTTCAGGGCATGTTTTGTTTTTGTGCACACTTGTTCCGAGGTAATCTTTCCTTCCCTCTCGGTGAATTGGAAGGTTGTCCTTAATTGACCCTTCAAACCTTGAGCTGTTTGGAAATTGTAAAATGAATGTAGAGTTGGGTAAAAATAATCACAGGCAATTTAGCGTGCTGTGGATTTCAATCTTTTAGAATCCCTGCAAAATATCTTTATACTTATTATTCTAAAGTAAGAGCCCTGTTTTGGATACCTAATTTTTTTTTTTTTTTTTTCCCCAAGGAATACGTGCCAAACCATAGCTTGCAGTACCAATTCCTGTTTTTTGAAAACTATTTACTTTTAAACTCATCACTCTTTCTTTTTAGACTTCCAATACCACAGTTTATAGCGTGTGTACAACATTGTATGGAGAGGAGTCAGTTGTTTTGAACTGAGGTCATCAACTACGAACATACTCTGGATCCTTCTACAATTCAGAATGCTTACATAGAGAGAACATATGCTTAACTATGCAGGAGAGCTCATAATCCTACAGCATTTCCTGTAGATGCAGTTTGGGTGTTGTCCAAATCTAGTCTTTAGGAAACACCCTATAGTTACCTGATCACACTTTGTATCTTCAGGAAATATGTACATCTGCAGGATTAAATTTTCTTTCTGCTATGATTGTATACTGCACATGATGAACTACAAAGCTAAATGGGCTCCTATATGGTATATTGGTATACCATAACATTTGAATTTTCTAAACATTTTTTTCCAAATATAACCAATCACAGCTTATAAAATACTTAAAAGATCTTCTGTATTCCATTGCTCTTTTTAGAAATTCATAACTTTTTGGCACAAATTCACAATAGACCCCCTTTGTGGGGAATCGTCACTGTACAGAGGACCCTTAAATTTTGTTTACATTGGACCATGTCCCCAAACTAACAGTAGTTTACAGAGGTCCATAAAACTAAGGTGGAAGTTCCCAAACTTGTCCTTCAACCCCTCCTACTACGCATGTTTCATGGTCATCACATAGGAGCACAAGGGAAATATAGGTCACCTATATTGCTCAGTGATTAATCCATCTGTGTTTTAAAGATGACATGTACAAAATCTGCTCTGTTGCTCAAACCTGTGTATAGGTTATAGATTATCCTAATAGATTAACCTAATGCCAGACTGGGATCAGCCTACCTGCACAGTATGTCAAGCATAAAGCATAAGCCAAATCCCAGGCAGGATTCTGTCAAGGGGTACAGCTAGTTTGTATAATTTGTCAAAATGCTAATTAAACCATATACAAGGGGGGTCAGTAGTGGAGGAAGGTGGTCAGGAGATGTTAGGTAGATAACTGGCGAGCAAATGCAGACTGCTGCTGCCCTAGGTAAGCTTGAGAACTGCAACCTCTAATCGCAATCCTGGATAGGTGTTAGCCCAGCTCACAACTTCATACACCATAAGACGATTTGTAGATGGCTGCCCTCCTAGGATCTTCCAAAAACCATCTTTATTAACAAGATGTATAATTAAAACAGCCAAAGACCACATATGGGGAGAGAACAGGGGATGGTAACGTGTTTCTAACTAATTCAGTACTGGTAAAGATGATTTTTGGAAGGTCCAAGGAGTGCAGCCATCCAGATATCTTCGTTGGTGACAGTGTATGCACATACCTGGTGAGGTTTGAAAACAGGACAGTCCTCGGGCAGAAGATATAAACCAGATACTAGGTACAAGTCAGTAAATAGGTTACTTAATTTTAAAGGTAGGTAAAATGATATAACAGTGTCAATCAGTCCGAAGTTAAGTATTTTCTAGGTTCTTCAGTTCTAAAAATAAGCTTTGGGATATAAAGATTGCAAGTTTAGCCTTGTATCTGAATAGATAAGCATCATTTTGCATCTTGTATAACTGTACCATGAATGATACAACAGTGTTCCGGATAGGATAATGATATATCTTAAAAAAAAAAATACTAGATATTTATTTTTCTGCCTCCGCAGCCATTGTTTTTCATATTTGAAAGCTTCTATGCCCTATAAACACTTGGAAAAATAAATTACATTTGATGGCAACAAGCAGTTGGAAAGGTAATTTAAATGAAGATCAGTACTTTGGATAACCGTGTGCCATAGTAAATGACTGTTGTGTAATTTACAGATAATCAATGACACTAGGTGACTGTTTTGTGCTTGTCATGCTAATGTATTCTGTTTGATCTCTTGATAGTTCCTCTTACAGTGTGTGCCTCCTTCTAAATGGAGCTTTCATTTTACATAAGAGCACCTCTTAACATTGTAATGGAAGTTGCTGAAAAATAAACTTACATGTAATGACATAAAAATGAGGGGCAACTTGTGGGGACTATTCAGGAATGGGTATTGTAAAATTTGAATCTTTGCTGTACTTCAGTAGTGTAGCATAACCCATCAGGGATATGGGTTTCCTTTCATTTATTTGTATTCTCTCCATGTCCAAGCAGAACTATAAGCTCTAACTCATTTTGGGTCCCTGAAACTGTAGTTAACCAAGGCTTTTCCCTGGGTTAATTTAATCCTGACAATAACTTCGTTATGAGTATATCTGGGTGTGTGTTAAGCAGTTTAGGCAGCATATAGGCAAGACTTGCAGCCAGACACTCAGACTGACACTTTGATCTGACGGTGAGAGATTAACATTTCAGTATTCTACTATTTAACATGTAGAGATTCAGATCATTACAAATGCCCACTTGTGGCAGGTGCTCATTAAAGTGGTAGTATACACTGATTCTTAAAAACATTCCCTCCTCCTACCCATCCTGCATGCTCCGTATAGAATTGTCTGTATACTTGCCTTTTTTAATCTGGATTAGTCACATGATCCTGCAGCTCCAGCTCTTCTGTTTAACGGCTGTAAATTCCTGGAGCAACGACATAACCCATAGGCTCCCATAGCCCAGCCATTGTCCGTGTTCCTTCCTTTCCACTGCAGCAGCTGCTCACTGGCACAGGAGAGCTGGAGTTCAAGGATCATGCGACTGGAGCCTAAATGCTGAACCAATGCTTGGTGCACTGTTGATGCATGCTAGGGACACATGATGATGCAGTAAGGAATGTGTCCAGATTTTTGCAAGTGGTTTTTGGACCCCAATACTCTGTCTAATGGCTTGATATTTTTCCGACACAGATCAATACTTTTATAAAGTTCTTTAATGGAAAATACATAAACCGTACTTTCAAGTACAACTAAAGCCTCCTGAATTACAGACTAATTGCTTATGTGATGCCCAGACAGCATAAACATAAACTTGTTACTTAGGGACAGACACAGAATTGTTATTGAGGGACACAGAATTGTTATTGAGGGACACAGAATTGTTATTGAGGGACACAGAATTGTTATTGAGGGACACAGAATTGTCACTGAGGGACACAGAAGTGTCACTGAGGGACACAGAAGTGTCACTGAGGGACACAGAAGTGTCACTGAGGGACACAGAAGTGTCACTGAGGGACACAGAAGTGTCACTGAGGGACACAGAAGTGTCACTGAGGGACACAGAAGTGTCACTGAGGGACACAGAAGTGTCACTGAGGGACGGACACAGAAGTGTCACTGAGGGACGGACACAGAAGTGTCACTGAGGGACGGACACAGAAGTGTCACTGAGGGACGGACACAGAAGTGTCACTGAGGGACGGACACAGAAGTGTCACTGAGGGACGGACACAGAAGTGTCACTGAGGGACGGACACAGAAGTGTCACTGAGGGACGGACACAGAAGTGTCACTGAGGGACGGACACAGAAGTGTCACTGAGGGACGGACACAGAAGTGTCACTGAGGGACGGACACAGAAGTGTCACTGAGGGACGGACACAGAAGTGTCACTGAGGGACGGACACAGAAGTGTCACTGAGGGACGGACACAGAAGTGTCACTGAGGGACGGACACAGAAGTGTCACTGAGGGACGGACACAGAAGTGTCACTGAGGGACGGACACATAAGTGTCACTGAGGGACGGACACATAAGTGTCACTGAGGGACGGACACATAAGTGTCACTGAGGGACAGACACATAAGTGTCACTGAGGGACAGACACATAAGTGTCACTGAGGGACAGACACATAAGTGTCACTGAGGGACAGACACATAAGTGTCACTGAGGGACAGACACATAAGTGTCACTGAGGGACAGACACATAAGTGTCACTGAGGGACAGACACATAAGTGTCACTGAGGGACAGACACATAAGTGTCACTGAGGGACAGACACATAAGTGTCACTGAGGGACAGACACATAAGTGTCACTGAGGGACAGACACATAAGTGTCACTGAGGGACAGACACATAAGTGTCACTGAGGGACAGACACATAAGTGTCACTGAGGGACAGACACATAAGTGTCACTGAGGGACAGACACATAAGTGTCACTGAGGGACAGACACATAAGTGTCACTGAGGGACAGACACATAAGTGTCACTGAGGGACAGACACATAAGTGTCACTGAGGGACAGACACATAAGTGTCACTGAGGGACAGACACATAAGTGTCACTGAGGGACAGACACATAAGTGTCACTGAGGGACAGACACATAAGTGTCACTGAGGGACAGACACATAAGTGTCACTGAGGGACAGACACAGAATCGTTTAATTAAAGATTATGTCAGACAACATGCAGAGGAGTGGCAGAGGAGGCAATGTTTTAGGAGCGAGCAGACGTGGCAGCAGAGGAAGGGGTCGAGGCAGCACTATTCGCAGCCAGAGGCCAGTGCTCCCGGTGTCATCCAGTACAGTGAGGAAGAGCTAACAGAGGGCGGTCAGGAACGGGGGGAGACATCCGCCTCTTCAGCAGCCAGGCAAAGAAGTAGTGGCGAGGAGAGTGGCTCGGTAGCCGGTCTAGAGACAGGTCTGTCTCCTGACCCACACGCAGCCGAGGGGGCTAGTAGTGAGGCGGAGACCCTAATTGATGATGATGAGGCTGATCGCACTTGGCAGCCTCGTCGTCATCAGGCTATTGCTTCCGCATCATCAGGAGAAGAGGGTGGCAGCTTGGCAGCTTGGCAGCGAGCAAAACAGTCGGTGGGTTGTCTCCATCGCCACACTCTGCCATGTGCCACTTTCAGGTCTCCTCACACACTGCTGGTGTGTTCCATTTTTTGTCATAGGGTGCTGGCAGATTACGGGCCTCCCATAGCTGCTGCCAGGCCCCTAATCTGCCATGGGCCCCTGTACCGCCTCCTCATGCTGCTGCCAGGTCCAGAGTCTCTCATGGGTCCCTGTACGGCCTCCCATTGCTGCTGTCTCCATCGCCACACTCTGCCATGTGCCACTTTCAGGTCTCCTCACACACTGCTGGTGTGTTCCATTTTTTGTCATAGGGTGCTGGCAGATTACGGGCCTCCCATAGCTGCTGCCAGGCCCCTAATCTGCCATGGGCCCCTATACCGCCTCCTCATGCTGCTGCCAGGTCCACAGTGTCTCATGCCATGTGCCACTTTCAGGTCTCCTCACACTGCTGGTGTGTTCCATTTTTTGTCATAGGGTGCTGGCAGATTACGGGCCTCCTATAGCTGCTGCCAGGCCCCTAATCTGCCATGGGCCCCTATACCGCCTCCTCATGCTGCTGCCAGGTCCAGAGTCTCTCATGGGTCCCTGTACGGCCTCCCATTGCTGCTGTCTCCATCGCCACACTCTGCCATGTGCCACTTTCAGGTCTCCTCACACTGCTGGTGTGTTCCATTTTTTGTCATAGGGTGCTGGCAGATTACGGGCCTCCCATAGCTGCTGCCAGGCCCCTAATCTGCCATGGGCCCCCGTACCGACTCCTCATGCTGCTGCCAGGCCCGTAATCTGTCATGGGCCCCTGTTGTCGCTTGTTGGCATATTCCGCTCGTTCAGATGCTCCTTCTCCTGCTACTCCTCTTCACGGATTCCGTCAGCAGTCTTTCTTGGAATCCGTTTCCAAGAGACAACAGTTTGCGAGCACGCACCCGACGGTGCAGAAGCTGAACGTCCTCCTGTCCAAGTTGCTGCTGCCAGGCTCGTAATCTGTCATGCGCCCCTGTACCGCCTCCTCATGCTGCTGCCAGGCCCATAATCTGCCATGGGCCCCCGTACCGACTCCTCATGCTGCTGCCAGGCCCGTAATCTGTCATGGGCCCCTGTACCGCCTCCTCATGCTGCTGCCAGGTCCAGAGTGTGTCATGGGTCCCTGTACGGCCTCCCATTGCTGCTGTCTCCATCGCCACACTCTGCCATGTGTCACTTTCAGGTCTCCTCACACTGCTGGTGGTTTCCATTTTTGTCATAGGGTGCTGTATGGCCTCCCATTGCTGCTGCCTCCACCGCCACACTGTGGCTCCACACTCTGGTTTTGGCCCCGTGACTGCCCAAATGAGTGAAGTGTGCGGTGATTCTAAGATCGACGGCACTCATCTGCATGTCATACTGACTGTCAGTATTATTTCTCTTCCCCAGCAGACTCCAAGGGCATTTAAATTAAAGGTACAGTGTTCTGCACTAATATAAAGGCTCTTTGAAGCCTAGAAACACCCTTTTATGAGTTAAATTCGCAGCGAATATATTCGACTCGAATTGAAATTTTTCCACGAATTCGCCGAATCGGTCGAATCGAATTTTTGAATACTTCGCTCATCTCTAGTCAAGATGTTTAAGGACTGTAGAGAACCCCCTTGGATGTGGCTTCGAGAGAAAACTGACCCCAACTTTAACAGAAGTCTGAATGTTGGAGAGAAAATTAATAAACTTCAAAACTGATTCTTGCTGACTGCCAAGGTCGAAGTACAAGTATCAAGTCATGGCATCTTTTGTAGAACAGTCCCCCAAAAATCCAGACTGGAGTTTGCTAAAATCTATGGCGATAACCACAGTTCTTCTGAGAGAATGGTCTTTTGAATAGATGACGCAACATTGGAGCATTTTGGTAGGTCACAGAAACAGATTTAAAAAAGGAACACATCTCTACTGATAGAGGTGGCACCATAATATTTTGGAGTTGTTTTGCTGCCTTAGGCGCCAGATGCTGCAGGTTATGATAAAAATCATAAGGCTATAAAGGCATTCTTGCATGAAACAGAATGCCTGTCTCCATTGCATGTCATGGGTCTTATAGCTGAATACTGGTGTGTGTGTGTGTGTGTGTGTGTGTGTGTGTGTGTATGTATGTGTGTGTATGTATGTATATATATATATATATATGTATGTATATATACACGCACACTGTTCACACTTGCTCTTGGTGGGCAGTAAAAACAGGCCCTTGAGACGCTTTTCATTGCCCCCCTAACCTGCGAAGGCAGCCATATGATGGAGGCTCAATGCTTTTGTATGGTGGTATGGCAAAACCTCTGCATTGCTGCCTGTGAAGTATCCTCTGAAAAGTAATGCCCTATGGATTACTTTTTAGAGGACTACGGCAAGTGCAAAGGAGCCTATGAATGGTTGAAGAGCAAACATTGGGCTGTTTTGAAGTGGCCTGCTTTGATCCTGATCTAATACAATTCAACATTTTATGGAAAGAGCTGCAACTCCGTTGGAAGAAGAAACCCATCAAACCTTAGGCAGCTGGAGCAGTTTGCTTACAAATGGGGCAACTTGCTAGTTAAGTGTGGAAATCTTATTCAGAGCTTCAGCAGGCACTTGATCTCAGTTATTAAAGTGAGCATTATGAAATATTTGCTTAGGGATACCAATAATTGTCACAGCAACGTTTCTGCTTTGTGGACCATAGAATAATTAGCAGACGTCATCTACTTGGGTCACTTTCAGCTTGTACTCGCAACAAATTGGGGTTCTTTGGGTGTTAATAATTTTAGCTGCATCTGTAAATTCTCAGACCCCGCTACCTTCATTTTCTGGACATGGAGAAAAAATGTATTTAATGCAAAGCAGTATTTCATGGTAAATAAAATAATATGCATTATTGTGGGGTTATTATCTTTGGATCTTACTTGCATAGAAAAGTGTCTGTTCAACAGGGTCTTGTGTTAGGAAATTTAATAGGATTATTGTAAGGAAACTTTTTTTTTTTTTGTTTTTTTTGTTCTGTAAAAGCAGCTCTACAAAACAAATACTCTGTCAAACCGAAAATGAATTCTAGAAGCAAACTGTGAAGAGCCCTTAAAGTGCATTATCCGCAGCACAATTCAAGAAAGTCTTATAACCTTTGTTGTTGAATGTGACATTTAAACTCCCTGTAAGCTTATAAATTTGAGTCCTCTCATATCACACCATGATCTCGCATATGCATTCACAATGCACAATATAAAACAAATATTTCTGAAACAGAGCAGTTTTGCAAGATTCGCGAGGCAACGTGGCTCACTATACCGCTGTTTAGGAAATAATAGCTTTGCAGATTACTTCAAGGAACTCTTGAATGTGGAGTCTGCTCACGTTCCCCCGGTATCTATTATAAAAGCATTAATCCGCAGCAACAATATAAAAAAATTATTTCACTGGGTTGCACATTTGAAAATAATTTCTTGCTTCAACAGTATGCTGTTAAATGCAATTTGTGAAAGCAGTTACAGCTTGTGTAAAGAGCTCATACAATAAAACGGTAACTGCTTTTACAGAGCACTTTTGTATGTGGGGCTATTTTTTATATTCCCCCTCCTATTTACAGTGAATTGAGCTGCAAACGTTCAAAACAACGCGTGAAAAGTGACAGCTCAAGCCACTTTTAAAGGTACATGCTTGTTTCCCCAAATCTTTTCCTGCTTTTAAAGAATGAAGAGGTTTGGTGAAATGTGCTTAGTTTTAAGTATTGTGTACAGTTCTCTCTTTTACGGGCTTTGTGCTAAAAGGTTTTGAGATGGGCTCAATACATAATTTTAAATTGTTAATCTAAGAGTGTCCATAATACAGGAGCAAGTGAGATTAAAGCAGAACTTACGCCAAATCTGGCAGGGGATGACTTAAAGTAGAACCTCCCCTTTTGGGTTGTTTTTTTTTTTGGGGGGGGGGGGAGAGTGGGTAGCCCCTTCTTCCCCGCAGGCTCCTGGAACACGTCACCGGTCTTTAGACTGAGGGTCCATACACAAAGCACTGCTCAAGCATGCACAGTGGACATCCAGCTGTGAAGCTACCCACAGTTAGGATGCTGGCGCCGCGAACCCGAAGGTTAGTTAAGAACTAGCCTAGATGAGGAAGGCGCTGGATCACTGGACAGGTAAGTGTCCTTTTTATTAAGTCAGCAGCTACAGGATTTGTTGCACCTGACTTTTTTAATTTCCCCCCTAGAGTGTACCTCCTCTTTAAAAATCGAGAGAGTGATTCATATCTGAACTGGTCTTTCTAAATCGTATAAGGTATCTTTGTGCTATGATAGTCCAACAGGGAGCAAGCAGGTTGCAAAAAGAACTGAAATCACCAAAAAATAGAAGGCAGAGTTAATTTGTTTTCTTCGATGCTGTGCTGTATCTTTGTTGAGGCATGCTGGATGTCCAGAATGTCAACAAATCTGTACATTTTAAGGGATTTGTTTTATATTTGGAAACCGCCAAAAGTTGCAGGGTGCGAAGTCAGAGGAATAGGGTGGCTGGTTAAGTTTCAGTGCAGGAACATTGTTGTGGTAAAGAATCTACTTGATTGTAAATATTTGTTGTCTTTAAACCTGTGAAAGTAATCCAGCCCAGAGTTGAGCTAGTTTTAGCAGTGCTTACTACGAAGTAGCCTCCCTCTCCTCTCTTGAGAAATGCGAACGTACCAGCCAGCTCTCAGATAAGAGAAGGATACTTTTAACAAAGTAGGCAGGCAATGGATACACCCCATGCCAAACCCCCAGTTACATGGACCATTACATTACACAAATCATAACATCCATTTATACAGGATGGATAAAGGGTTTATGTAGGATAACATGTTTGATAGTTAAAGTGGTACCTCTTTTAATTTGGTCCAGTCTGGCCACATCATTCGACAGCTCCATTGTGTATGGGGGCACTTAACAAGAGCTTTAAATTCTGGGAGCTGTAACGTCATCCATAGGTTTTTTTGGTCCATTGTTGGTGCCCTCTGCTCCCTCTTCTACCTTTCAGTAGCTACTCGGTGACGCAGTGGATTTGAAGCTGCTGGATCATGTGACTGAACTAGAGCAGATTAAAAAGCATGTACAATTTTTTTTTTTTTTTTTTACACACGGAAGGTAGGAGGAGGTAGAAGGAATGTTTTTAAGAGAAATAGTTTTAGACTTTTATTCCACTGTAATATTGTTAAAGTTCATCTAAATCTACTAGCGCATGTAACACTATCCTCTTCCCATATTGACAATGCTGATGTCCAAAGGCATCTCCATTGCTCCTCCACCTAGAGTGGAGTCACCCTAGGAAAGGAAGTGTGTTAACTGGCTGGATCAGCAAGTGAAAATAGAAAAAACTGAAACAGAAAACTAATGCAGCCATCACATTCTGGTGAGCTACAGTATAATATAGTACATTTGTTTTGAGGTTTTATACTGTTAAAAAAAAAATTTTAAAAAAATCCAGCCCCCTGCAAGGCAATGGCATAATGTGCTGGTATGCCTTGCATATTAGCACATTATAAAAGACTAAACATAAAACAAAGCCCTCCAGTAGCATGCTGTCACCACTGATGGGGCTTCGCTTGGTCTTCCTTCTGGATTTGCAGGCTCTGCTCATTTTAAATGGCCGAACTGCAATGACGTCACTCCCGTGCATGCGCACGGAAGCCACGATCATGGCACAGCACTCTGAGGGCCTGTCCCTTCAGAGCATGATACACAGGCGCCAGTGATGTCATCAGCTGCAAACCGTGGATGTGGAAAACTGCGCATATTTAGGAGATATTCATTTTACCCACAATTAAGCTTTAAAGTTGCAAAACTGCCTTTGCTACCACTTTAAAGCGGAGTTCCACCTGGAAGAAAAATAAAATTAAGTCTGCAGCTACAAAAACTGTAGCTGCTGACTTTTAAAATACAGACACTTACCTGTCCCTACCACCGCTGGTTTCACCGGCCGTCTTCTCTCCCTGGCACCAGCATTTTCAGTGTGGGCACCCGGCTGTGACAGCTTGCGGCTTCACAGCCGGGTGCCCACTGCACATGTGCGAGAAGCGCTGTGCTTTGTGAATGGCCCCGTAGTCTTCTGGGACCTGTCACGTGTCCCAGAAGACTACGGGGAGGGGGGAGGACAACTTCCGCTTCCGATCGCCTAGGCGATCACAACAGAAGTGTGAGTGGGTACCTGTCAAATTCCAGTACGTGTTCCCTCCCCACTCCCCAAAGGTGCCTATCCATAACAGGGAGCGGGGGACAGGCTTAAAGCGGAACTTCCCCTTTTGGGTGGAGCTCCGCTTTAACAATTGTGTTTTTTTTAATAAAGGACTATATGTAAGGTGAAAAAAAAGGTGAAAGGGAAAGAACAGAGTAATTTGTTTCCCAAAAAGTTAGAACCTCTAAATTAGGGGAAGTTGAGGGCTTTGTGGTGTCACTGAAATATGAATGTAATGTTAGTGAGCTTTTAAATCACAAGCTCAACTACAAGTATCTCTCGTTTTTTGTCACATTAACTTTTCAGGGACCACCACCAGAAACGGGTCTGCAGAAGGGAGAAGTACTTTTTTTTTTTTCTTCACTTGTATGTGTGCATTTCCCTGAGGAAAATATACCTTGTGTCAGTTTGGTGAAGTACCTGCTATGGAAAGATGTAAACTGTTTATTGCTTTTGTGCCTTTGGAAGAATATAAAAATATGTGAACCTCTGACCTGAGGTATCCTTGGAAAAAGCAGAGTGCCTTTCACCTAAGAACATCTAAAATGCATTAAAGCCATGTTTGGCTTTTAATTATGTGCCCTACTAAGCCAATCCTGTTTTGCTTTCCTCTGAAGAACATTATGTTACATGAGTATAGGATTCAATGGCCACAAATTTAAATTATATTCTGAATTCTTCAGTACCTTTTTGGGTTATTCTTCCTGAAAACAACACTATAAAACGGGACAATTTGCAGCCCCTAGTATTTTGCTTTCTTAGATCGCAGACCATGTAGACTTTCCACAGATCTGAGCAGTGGAGATTAACTCTGGTGTCTTCTGAGCAGATGTGAAGCACCTGGGAATCTTGTGCTGAAAATTCTCATAAAATAAGTGACTGGAACCTAATATTACTGTAGGTTATCGTTACAGTACAGGAGACAGGCAAAGTATTCATAGACCTGGGTTATAGGCTCGAACCTTCAGGCAAAGCTATTGAGGACATGCTGACTGATCGCCTCTTACAACCATACCCTACTCCTTGAGTCCTCCAGTTTTTGCTAGTGTCCTAAGGTGATCTCTTCCTTTTCATGATTTAACTCTTGGGTTAGCCACGTTTTTTTTTTTTTGTTTTCTTTATTTTATCTTCAAATCTACGATCAGTTCCTCACTGCCTTCGTCTCAGGTGGATGGCCATATGTTTCACCACACCACAGGTCACACACTTTAACACTGCTTCTGCCTAGAGCTTTTATAAGGTACTCAGGCCCTTCTGTCCACTCCTTTCACCATGTGAATTCTCTACAAGACAGGCTTCAGAGTTTTTGCATTCTCCTTCTGGACATGCTTACCCTATTTTCCATGTTATACTCTGTGAGCACCCCACAGGGAAATACCCTTACACATAGCTATGGTGGAGTACAGACAAAAGGGAGCCATTGCAAAACTGCAGGTGAGTATTTGCTCTGCCGAAAACCTACACAACCTGCAGTCTGATGTGCCCATAGCACTGGAGCAGGATCCAGCTCTAATACTGGTCTCTACATCTGATTATAGCTCTATTTCATGTATGCAAGCAAAATATTTTACAAAATTCTGCAGACAAAATATTGCCTTGGTGCAGCCATCTTTCCCCAGGGCTCAAAAACAGCATGCCTCTTTTCCTACTCCTTCTCTCAACCAGAGTTGGTTCCCAATATACCTGCCCTAGATCATGCAAGCACAGAAGGCGAGAAAAAGGACATTGATGCTGCTAGATTGAAGTGGGACTTCACGCAACATGCTGGAAAAACTCATTGCTGCCATCTACAAAAGCATTGGCATTGTGCAGCTTGATTCTCCTCTGTTTTGACATGCCCCTTTGAGTACAATGAGACCTGCAATAACTTTAAAAATATTCCTTGTTCATGAAAATAAGGAATGTTCAATTTTATAATGACTGGATTGCTCTAGAAAGAATTTTTACTTCTCCCAAAATGTTTGCTGAACTCTAAACCATGAAAAGAGTTGACAAAGAAGTGATTCATCCCTGTAGCTGATCCTGCCATCTCCATTTTGAACAAACAACTTTCTGTACCTGCTGAAGATTCTCATTTCAGAGATTTTGTAGATAGAACGTTTGAGACCTTCTTAAAGGCTTTCTTTAAACTTACAAGCCCAATTTTGACTACCGCAAACTGCATCTAAGTGGACAAGGACAATTAACCAGCATGAACCTGTTTTCGAAGGCCCTGCTTTAACAAATTATTCAAGCATGTAACAGGAGGGAAGAATTTACTCCCACTATGGAAGATCCAAAACTCCCCCCCCCTCCTCAGTAGCCTCTACCTTCTCAGGCTTTAACTTCAAAAGTTCAACCCTTTTTTCATCACAAGACTTGGGCACAAATCCCACCAAGTCTTTCCTAAAGCTCTCTTCCCAGTGAAGGGGTGCCCTGACTCCTAAGAGTGAGGACATCAGTTTACCTCTCTGGGGCCCAGACCTGTGGTTTCACAGGGCTACAAAATTCACTGCAGAACCCTGTCACCACTTCACCCAAATCAACCACAAAATGCCCAAGGACAGTCAGATTTCCAGAATGCCCTGAACCATCTCTTGTCCCAGGGAGTAGTTATGCCACTACCGCCACAAGACAGGGTTTTTTTTCCCAACCCTGTACACGGTGCAAAAGTATTTTGGACTTAAAATCCGTAAACAAATACCTTCAAATTGCACAATTGCACAATTTCACATAAAATACACAAGTTTGGTAATTGCCTCTCCAAGACAAGGGGAATATATGGCATCCGTAGTCATCCAAGATGCCTGTCTGCATGTTCCTATTTATTCACCTTATCAGCGCTTTGCAGTGTCAGACCATCGCTTTCAGTTTGTTGCACTGCCTTTTGGCCTAGCCACTGCAGAGTATTCAAAAAGGCCCTAGCACCTCTTCTTGCCCTTCTTAGGACTTAGGCCAACCAAGGTCACAGGGTACGTAAGCAACATTCTCCTGATGGATATTCTCCCATTTAGCTGTCTGCAAATGTCCACGGGACTATTCAGATGCTCCAGGCCTTAAGCTGGGTGATCTGCCCAGACACATCCCAATCAAAGCTTTTCTTTCCAGAAAAGAAAATTTTCGCTCCGAGCCCTTACTTGAAAATTGAGATTAAAGTGACCTCCTATAATGAGATTCTCCATGAAAGCTCTAGGCTTCACAATAGCCTCATCTTAGGCTGTACCATTGCTCCAGTTTGTAACTCTCCAGCACAACATATGTTGACCTGGAACAAGTTCTCTCTCTCAACCTGCCTATGCTCCTGTCCAGTAAAGCAAGAGACTTCCTGTCTTGGTGGATTTCAACCCCAGCACTAACAATGAGGTCTTTCTTTCCCTATCACTGGAGAGTGGTCAAAACAGATGCCAGTCTTTCAGGCTAGGGAAGAGTTTTCTAGTCTCTTATTGTCCAGAGAACTGTTGGGGGCCAAGCTCCCCATCAACTTCCCAGATCCCAGAGCAGTTTGGTTGCCTGCACAACATTTGGCCACTGTTCTGCAAGGACACCAACCAGGCAGCAGTGAGATAATGCCATAGCTGTGGCTACATCAACCATCAAGGGGGGCACCCAGAGTCATGTAACTTTGAAAAAAGCAAGTCAGATAATCTCAATGATGGAATTTCATTGTCCTGTGATCTCTGCAGTCCACATGTGGAAAAATGAAAAGCAGACTACCTTAGCCACCAGCATTTGGATCAAGAGGAATGAGCCTTCACCCAGACATCTTCAATCAGATATGCCAAACATGGAGGACTCCAGATCCTAACCTTCAGATTCAACAACAAACTTCCTCTGTTTGTAGCAAGGACCAGTGATCCTCTAACCCTAGCTTCAGATGCCTTGATAATTCTTTGGTCTGAGGTCAAGCTAATCTACAAGTTCTCTCCAGTGCAAATTCTACCTTGTCTGCTTCAAAAGATAGAGCAAGAGAAGAAAACATTGATTCTTATTGCATCAAACTGTCCAAGAACCTGGTACACAGATATACTTTGGCTTCTATCAGATGCCCCCTGACCTCTCCCCAGAAGGCCAGATCTGTTTCAGGGCCCTCTATTCCATCCTGTTTCTCAGTCTGACTTCCATTCCTTGGTTACTCTGCATTTCTTGTTGCATGGAATGGGGTAGGGTTATGATGGAGGTGCCCAGGGGGCATGTCTGCAAAATCTTTGCCAGTATTCAATTACTTGAAGGTACGAACCTATAACCCAGGTTCAATGTATACTTTGCCTGTGTCCTGTACTGTACTCCAAAATATGGAATTTACAATTAGGTCAAAATTCCTCTTATTCCAGTTCTCCCTATGTCCCCATAAAGTAAACGTGAACTGAAAGGGAAGATTTGCTATCTTTAGCAACATTTAGAAATCTTAATTGTGCACAAAAACGTCCCTTAATAATCTACTCTCTTTATCTTGTATTCTTCCTGATAAAAAGTATCACCTCACTTTCTCTGCCTTTTGAGCTTCATAGTTTTATATCCATAGTGTGAGACCTAAAGCACCCTGCCTTTGACTTTAGTCTCACAGGATTTGGAGTGAGATTTGGTGATGTTACTATTCTGCTTACTGTTCTTGCTGAAGAGGAAGCTGTACCTGAGGATAGTAACTTCCAACTTTTTATATCCATTATGAGGATCTGTGCTTTATGCTGGTCTCTGTTGCTTCCTGAATATTCCCCCACCCTTCACCAGATCCAGTCATCAGTAGGATAGCTTTCACCTGAGGAAGCAAAGCCTTGCTCCAGAGCAAAGCATGATAGGCCCCATTCACACTTGCACATCACACTAATGCTTGCTTTTCTGGTGCATTTTCACGCAATAGCATAGTGCAGCCCATTCACTTGAATGAGCTGTCCTACGTGTGACAAACATGCCAAGGAAGGCTCCCTCACCTTTTCAGGCGATGAGCTGTGCATGTTTTGTCATGTTTCTTAGCCACCTTTGGAGTGCCATTAACAATGGCACCGCAAGTGCGATGTACGTGTCTGCCTGCATACACAGAATGTGCAGATGTGATGGGGGCCAAATGGGGAAAATATCAGCTGCAGGGAATCTGACCATTTCTTTGCCCTCTGTTGTTGTTTTTTTTTTTTTTTTTTTTTTTTCCATCGCTTCCACAGTTCAGAACCTTTTTGATATAATAGTTACAATGACAAAGTACATAATATTTTTTAAGTTGTGTTTATGTTTGTGTTTTATTTTTACTAGCTTCAGTGGAAAATAACTTGTTAAATAGAACTGCAGAGAGATGGCTTTGCAGATATTGCTGCTGCTTCTTAGAGTTCATAGCAAAACTTCCTCCAGGGGAGAACATTGTGAGGCTCAGGGGATTCTGGCAGATTAATTTGTTTCTCAGTCACCCTGCTGGACCTTTATGTGAGTTCATTCTAATACAAAAGTTGAACCAGCACTAGAAATATTTCCTGCATATCATAATGCTGCTAGTAATATAAAATCTCTTCACCTAGCTTAAAAGTAATTTGTGACAGAATCATCTTAAGCACAGCAAGCTTTTCCTTTACTAATAAGATGCTATATGCAGTACATGTACATGAAGTAGCACAAGATGTACTATACATGTACATGAAATGTTTCCAGCAGGGGTCACCCTAAGAGAAGGAAATGAGTAGAGCATACACAGTATTGTACAACAGAACTACATCTAGCAATGACCTACAGGTCCCCGCATTCAGCCATGATTATGGCACAGTTATGTTACAGGGGTAGACTCTAAAATATATATATATATATATATATATATATATATATATATATATATATAGATGGATAGATATAAAAAATTGTCATACCTGGGATAATTGCCCATAAACCATTTCCTTGACTATTCGTGTTTCAAAACATAGGGAATTTTACCATGGCAAATAATTTCTTTCAAAAGACTCAATGCATAGAAACATCATAGCAGTACTAGAATTTTTTGAAAGGGGGGAATATATGCATTGAAGTACAGCTTTGTACAAAAGAGCTCTTCATAAACTCTTGGCCAGCTTGATGTCAGTGCTCAGGTACTTAGATTAGATAGCAGAGCTTGTTCATTAATACGTTTCTGGCAGCCTTTGTTTTGAAAATGCACCATATTGTAGATCTGCTTCTGTAGGTATGCAACGCTTCTAGCTGTGTTGGATTCCTGCTTCCCTGCTATATGCTGTGGTACCTTCTGCTGCTTCCATCATCACACAGCCTCTAGAGGAACCAAAGCTTGTGGCAGAGGAGCAGGCAACTGATACACCCACAAGTAAGGGAGACCTGCACTGCGTTTTAAGACATAGATCGCCTGAAAGGAAATTATGCTTGGTTTTCCATTACAGGGTTCATGTAGTTACTTTGGACCATGTAGTGAAAGGGTAGGTTTAACCATACCCCATAAATCAACCTTATATTTACCATCTAAACATTACACATGCCTCATGAGCACTAAATCTACGATTCCATGGGTTTACAAATGCTCCCACTTAAAGCTCTAAACCACCTACGATTATTCATAAGAGTCAGCGATCATCGCTTAGCTGGTGTTGACTACAGTAAATTGAAATCTGATTGTTTGCACATAGGGTGCACCTAGACATGAGATAACAATGCCTTGATCTTCTGGTGGTTTCATGCCAGAATGGGTGACCATCTAGCGCCTTTTATGATACAGCCTCGGCCAACCCTTCTGCAGAAGTGCAGTCAATCAGACAGGTTTAAAACAAGTGTCAAAATGCAGTCTTTCTCCTGCAGCTAAACTGGTGCTGAAACGGTCAGACACCTGACAGGAAATTAGCCAAGCATTCAAGGTGTTAGTGGGTAGTGAGATTATGCCTACATGTCTGACTGCCCTCTGCAGTATATAGGAAGCATTATCCATTGTATTTTTACTCTGCCTTATTGCTGAAAGTTTTGCACAAGCATTTTGGATGCACAAAATCACACTTTCCAAATGAACAATCCTAATCACTTACACCTCTTACCCTAGGTTCACATTTATGCGGATTTCAGTGCAGAAACACACTACAGTTAATTTAACATGATTTCCTATGGATCTGGTTCACATGTGTTTTGAGCTGGTGCAGATTTTTTAAAGGGTCAGGCACTTTTTTTTCCCACAGCAGATGGTGTTTTTCTTTAATAGACTTCAATGGAGCTGCACCAAAAACGCAAGTATTTATTTTTTTTCCTTTAATGCATTTTGCAATTTGCGTGTTGTTTTTTTACTGTAAGCTGGTTAAGCCACGGACAGCCAGTTGTTAAGCCAGCATCCTTAACCAGTAAACAATATGGCTGCCTGATCCTTAACCAATTGGTAATCCGCTATCAATGGGGTTACCCCGCAGGCAGCTGAATATAAAGAAACCGATTACCAGCAATTAACAAAAATAAATTGGGAAAAGAACAGTGTGGGGTCCCCCCCCACAATCCATACCAGGCCCTTTGGCGTGGGGTTCCCCGTAAAATCCATACTAGACCCAAAGTTTAATTTTAAAAAAAGTGGGATTCCCCCCTAAATCTATACCAGACGCTTATCCGAGCCGGCGCCTGCCTGCTTCTTAACTAGCCAAAGTCAGAAAGCACAAAATGCATAAAAATGGAGGAGAAAACATTTAAAAACAAGTGTGAAAAAAATGTGAAATGCATCAAACGCAATCTGCATAGATGTGAATCTAGCCTTACGATCAGGCATATACAACTAACAGCAAGAGCACACTGCAAACAGGAAAAATTTAACAAACTGAAACCCGGTTGTTGTGGGACACAGCCTTTTGAAATTCAGGTTTGTGCAGAGTTTGTGAGCATGCAATTGTAACCTATGAAATGACACTGCCAATGATATGTGCAAAATCGTGAAGAGAACCATGTGTGTTGCCATATACAACTGAATCCCAAAGTTATTCAACTATCTCTTGAGTGATGATGTGGCAAAGATTAGATTTACTGCATTGCATAGAGCTGTCAATGTTATCGGGCACCAGGGACATGCATCCAAAAAGGATGTGTTCTAGTGTAAATCAGTCCAGAAGAATGAGATGACTGAAATGGCTATGCAGTGTGCAACTCTGGCAGGTAAATGAGTTTCCTTTATTGTATATCTATTTTAACTGTGTGCTTGAATGTTTGCCTGAGTTCAGCTTTAATTATTGGTGTCCAGTGTTTTTTTGTCTCCTTTTATCAGACTTGTATCAGTGTACTGTACATATGGCTAGGTTTAAAATGTGAATCTGCGCTGTTATTTGAAGAGGAATGAAAAACATTTTAGAACATTCAGGTGTGTTGAATAACTGCAAATTTGAAACTAGCCTTATATCAAATATTCAGGTCCCATTCACACTATGTACAGTGCTTGGTGTTTTTTGGCACTTTGATCAAACCAATTGTTTTCTTTTTATCTTGTTCACACTTCAACTCTGCTTTTGGGTGGGTTGTAGGCCCCAGCCCCAACCTTTAGCACAGAGCAGACACTATCCCTTGCACGAAAATGGATTATTTTAAGGCTCATTCAGGCAGCTGTAAACATTTTACTGATGTTATTACACGTGTTTCCTAGGAGACAGTTCTTGCGTAATGATCAGTAAAATACCTGTGTATAGATGTGCTTAAGTGCTCGGTCACACCGAATCCAACTTTAAAATTGTGCATCTTCAAAGTCAGATGTCAGTGTGACTTAAGGTGCGGCTTGCAAGACATCTGCAACTTCATGCACCAGACTGTGCCAGTAAAGATATCCGCCAATAAAAATATCCTATTTCACCCACAAAAAGTGTTTGTGATACTTTTGTATATTCTGAAAGTATGTGGTGTACTCTGGAAATTCTCATTTTAGATGGTTTAATTCAGCAAAAGCAAAGGATAAGGCACATCAGCTGATCACAACCAATTAGGAATGATCTTTCAGTGATCTAAAAATAAAACTGTAAACTAAACTTGTATTGGTTGCGAGTTTTCACATGCAAGCCTACTCCACAAGATATTTAAGATCAATAAAGAAAAAAAATAAAGCATTTGCTAAATATGGGACAAAGGCCAATTTTTTTTTTTCTTTGAGAAATGGCTCTGTATTACAGCATCTGGCTTAGAGACATTATTAAGTAGACCTCACATAGATTTGCAGCTAAGATGCGTGGCATTTCATAAAATATTATGTTCTCTTGAACAGAGGCAGCTTTTTAAAACCTGTTCTGTATGTTTTTGTGCTCAAGTGCCCAGAAGCAACTCCATTTGACAAAGCGGATTGTGCTTGTGCTCTTAGCAGTAGTCTGAGCATGTGGAAGTGGCAGGGGTAACATTCGGAAACATTTCGCTGCCAAGTTTCCTGAACTGAAGTTTAAAATAGACAAGACTGGGAAAGGAAGTTAGGACTTTAACCAGATGTCTCTGCATGAGACAGACTTCTACTTTATTTTGCTGAATGTTTAAGAACACAACCCGCCCATTTCCCCTTTTTCAGTCTATTTCAGTTTACTTGTATTTTCTGTTGTCTGCCAACTATCATTTTTATTTGCTGATGAATTGCAGACAAAAAGGACTTGTTCATAAGTAGCAAAAAGTGTCTAACATGACCTTCATTATCTATCAGAATATTTTTGCACTAAATACAGATTAACTGGTGTGTTCAAAAGCTGCTAATTTGTTGTGCCAGGATGCTAGTGTGGCAAGGTTAAAGGATTTTGTCTGCTGGTTGTATAATATCCTATTCTAAGTTCCTAGCTCAAACATTCTCTTTTCTAGTTCTATATTTGATATATTTTAAGATAGGCCTGAACATTTCAAGCATACTCGCATCTAAAGCTTAGAGTGGACTTTCACACAGAAGTGAAGTGCTGCTCCCTCCCGTTCCCCCAAATACTCGCTTCTTTTGGGCAACAAGCTTTGTACAATGCGGTTTATTGCATGATACATTGCTCGACAGTAGCAGCAAAACTGCACCATGTTTTAGGTGCCATTAAAAAAGAATGGCACACAAACACGCTTTTTCCAACATTGCAATGCAATTCCACGTGCAATCCCAAATCACTAGTTGTGAATGGGGCTTCAGACTTTAGGAAGTCACAGCCAACTCCCGCATCCTAGATTGTCACACCAGGGATCCAAAGCACAGTGAAAAATCTTCTCTGGGGAAGACGGCGCTGGACTCCAGGGACTGGTAAGTACCGGTTTGTTAAAAGTCTGCAGCTAAAATATTTGTAGTTCCTGATTTTCACATTTTTAAGAACAGAAGTGAAGTTCCTCTTTAAGTTTAGTAATTCTTTAACACATGCCAGAGACCAAACATACTTTAATAAAAAGTTATGTTGGTTATTTGGTGGCAGTGGAATGAAGATTCCACTGAAAACAAAGCAGCCGCCAGCACAAAAGGCACTTTCCATTCAGTGTACAGTTGTGCTCAGAAGTTTGCAGAAATCAGGAAATTTTGGCATGGATATTGAAACTGAATGATCATGCCATGTCTCCTATTTAAGGATAGTGATCATATGAAGCCACATTTATTATCACATAGTTGTTTGGTTCCTTTTTAAATCCTAATAAATTACCCAAATGGCAATGATCAAAAGTTTACATACTGTGGAATGTTTGGCTTTGGTACAGAGACACAAGGTGACACAACCAGGTTAACATGACCGTTAACTTCTCACATCTGTGGCTTTTTAAATTACAATGCTTGTCTGTGTATAAATAGTCAATGGGTGTGTTGGCTTTCACGCGAATGCACAGAGCAGGCTGAAAACTGAGTCATGGGGAGCAGAAAAGTACTTTCAAAAGACCTGTGTAACAATGTAGTGGAACAGGATATAAAAAGATATCAAAAAGCCTTGAATATGCCAGTCAGTACTGTTCAATCACTTAAGTGGAAAATTTGGGGATCTCTTGAAGGTCAGGTAGACTAAGAAAGAAGGCAGCAAAAACTGCCAGAGGAATTGTTCGAGATACAAAGAAAAACTGTTAACCTCATGAGATAGATATAGATATATCTATCTCTGAGAGAGAGGTACCAGTGAGAAATTGTGCATAAGTGAAAAAACATAGCTGCCGACACCAAATATAGGATACACTATATTGCTCAAATATAACAAAACTGTGCAGTGCTACAGTTGAAAACATGTAATATAAAAAACACAAACTCAAAATGTGAAAAGTCCATAGAATGTGGATAACTGACACCCAATGCATTTTAATAATGAGAAAATTGAAAATCCTCTTCCCCATGACGTGTAAATTTAATCAACACATGCAAAACACCAGTAAATCAAAAGGCTTACCAGAAGCCCTGTGCCCTCATAAGAGGAGTCAACACAGGCTTTAAAGACTGAAACTACAGCCACCAACCGATCATCAATAAATGTGAGACTTGAACTTCACTTCTTCACCCATTAACGGGTAGTAATGACATAACACTCGTATAGGAGAAAAGAAAAAGCTCCAATAGTGTAAATCTGATAAAATATTTATTAAAAGAAAGGTATAAAACTCACAAAGATCTTGTACAGTTGGGGCCATATATATTTGAACACAGGCACAATTTTAGTTTTTTTCAGGTACTTACCAAAACATATTAAAGCTATAGTTATATAATGGATATGGGCTGAAAGTGCACACTCGCAGGTTTAATTTGAGATGTACATCCAAATTGGAGGAAGGGTTTAGGAATTACAGCTCTTAAGAGTAGCCATCCCTGCTTTTTCAAGGAAACAAAAGTATTTGAACAATTGAATATAATCATAAATAAAATGTAAATTTTTAATATTTTGTTGAGAATCCTTTACTGACAATGACTGCGTGCAGTCTGGAACCCATGGACATTACCAAAGACTGGGTTTCCTCCTTTCTGATGCTTTGCCAGGCTTTAACTGCAGCTGTCTTCAGTTTTTTTGGTTGTGGGTCTTTGTCTTTTAGTTTTGCCTTCAAGTGAAATTCATGCTCAATTGGGTTGAGATCAGGTGACTGACTCGGCCATTGCAGAATATTCCACTTTCCCTTCAAAAGCTCCAGGGTTGCTTTTGCAATGTGTTTTGGATCATTGTCCATCTATACTGTGAAGCACCGTCCTATCAACTTTGCTGCATTTAGCTGAATCTGGGCTGACAGTATATCTGTAAACACTGCAGAATTCACCTGGCTGCTTCTGTCTTCTGTCACATCATAAACACCAGTGACCCAGTGCCACTGGAAGCCAAGCATGCCCATGCCATCACACTGCCTCCACCGTGTTTTACAGATAACATTGTGTGCTTTGGATTATGAGCTGTTCCAAGCCTTCACACTTTTTTCTTCCCGTCATTTTGGTATAGATTAATCTTCGTTTCATCCATCCAAAGAATTCTTTGCCAAAAACATCTAATAAAAAGCTTGACCAGTTCTGGAAAAGTCTAATCTGGCTTTTCTATTCAGGCTTATGAATGGTTTGCACCTTGTGGTGCACCCTATGTATTTTGCTCTTAAGTTTGTTTTTTTTTTTCTCTTGATTGTAGACTGACTGATACGTCCACCTCCTGGAGTGTGTTCACTTATCTGGATGTTGTGAATGGGTTTTTCTTTACCATAGAGAGGATCCTGCGATCATTCACCACTGTTGTATTCCGTGGACGTCCAAGCCTTTATGTCGCTGAGTTCACCAGTGTGTTCTTTCCTTAGAATGTACCAAACTGTTGATTTGGCCACTCCTAATATTGCTGCCATCTCTGATGGATTTTTCATTTTTGAAGTCTTACAATGGCCTATTTCACTTGCATGAACAATTCCTTTGAATGCATGATGTAGGTTCACAGCAATAGATTCCAAATGCAAATACACTTAGAATCAACTCCAGACCTTTTACCTGCTTAATGAAAAAATAATGGAGTAGCCCACACCTGGCCATGAAACCGCTTCTGATTCAATTGTCCAATTACTTTTGGTCCCTTGAAAAAGGAGGGGCTGGCTACTTTTAAGAGCTATTATTCCTAAACCCTTCCTCCAGTTTGGATGTACATACCCTCAAACTGAAGTGTGTGTGCACGTTCAGCCCATATCCATTATATAACTATAGCTTGAATATTTTGGTAAATACCTGAAAAAAAACGAATTGTGCCTGTGTTCAAATATATATGGACCTAACTGTATAACAGGCAATCAAGATAAAGCTCCACCAGGCTTCTTACACAGACGTTCCGCCAAAAGCAAGAGCACAGGTACTTGATGTGACGGCCTTCGGCTCCTTCTGACGCGTTTCGTCATAAATTACATTATAAAGGGTATGGAGACCGTTGGAAACCGTACATCTTATATAGGTAAAAACTGTCAAGAGAAGGGAACGTCGGAACCAGAAGAGAAGACACCGGAAATGAGAGATACTAGAGACGCCATCTTAAATAAGGGAACTAAACCAATAGTGCCCATAAATTAAACCACTATTGGTTACCACGCCATCTTGTGGTCAAAATGGGTATTACCGAAAATAAAAATCATGTTTCCATGACGTTCAATTATACAATTTTAATATAGGAATAAAAAAGCTATTCCAATGTTTCCTTATTACTGAGAATGATTTAACAATAAAATACAAAAAACATATCTTGAATCCCGAACTGTACATATATATCCTCAAAATAATATAAAAAAATACTTAGTTTTTAGATTTTGGATTTTCTATTTAACCAACACTGATAAGAGCAAAAGGAGGAACCCTATAACAATATTTAATAACTGTTAACTGCGTTAACATCCCATTTCACGTTTAAACCATGGGGGGAGAAAGCAACCATCTCAAAAATACTTTGTTTCCATTTTGGAAATTTCTCGTCTAGTAAAGCCACCCCTCCAATATGGGATATACTTATCGATTCCTATAAACATTGTGCCCTTGGGATCTTTTCCATGTACCAAAGCATAGTTTGGACACGCTATGTCCACGGAAACTTTTTTTGATGTTACCAATGTGTTCCTTCAATCAAACATGTAAGGCTCTATTGACGCGGCTTATATACTGCAAGCCACAAGGGCACTGAATTAAACCACATTGTGGGTGGCACATGTGATGATCGAACAGAATGATTTTGATGTAATCATGGATTGAAAGGTGCAAGTTTTCCTCTTTATGGTATTAAAATGACACACTGAGCACTTTTTGCACGGGAAAGAACCAACTAATTCATGGAAGAAAGGTCTACTAGGAGGGTCATTATATTAGATGCTAACCTAGTCTGCAGACCTGAAACACCTTTAAAAATGTGATCTGTAAGCGTGGACCCAAAACATGGTCACTGAAAAATAGGCTGATACTTAGCAGTCTTTGTAATAGCATAATGTCGAGTGGAAAAAGTGGTCACTAACGAGGTAGAAAAATGATGGTTGCTCAAAGGGATAACGTTGTTTTTATCCTTCAACAAATCCTTCCTATCTAGGGTAAGTATCTCACATATCGTTTGATCCAACATATCTTTGTATCCCTTATCAAGAAATCTGTTTCAGAACTTCTGCTTGTTTCTGAAAATCTTGTACCAATGAGCAATTACTACAAGGGACTGATTTCAGCCAAGAATAACTAGTCAGAGGAATATATGAATTCCTATCTGTGGACTTGTCACGTTTTGAGTTGTGTTTTTTATATCACATGTTTTCAACTTTGGCTCTGCACAGTTATGTTATAAACCTCAGGAGAAATGCAGGCTGCTCTGGGAAAAGACAGTCTGGATGTTTCAAGCAGCACAATACGATGATACTTGAACAAATACGAGCTGTATGGTTGAGTTGCCAGAATGAAGCCTTTACTGTGCCAGTGCCACAAAAATCCCATTTACATTATGCCCAACACCTTGACACACTCGGCTTCTGGCACACTGTAATGTGGAGTGACGAGACTAAAATAGAGCTTTATGGTCACAACCATAAGTGCTATGTTTGGAGAGGGGTCAGCAAGGCCTGCTAGCAATAAGAATTCTATCCCCACTGTGAAGCATGGTGGTGGCTCACTGATGTTTTGTGGGTGCATGAGATCTAAAAGCACAGGGAATCTTGTGAAAATTGATGGCAAGATGAATGCAGCATGTTTTCAGAAAATACTGGCAGACATTCTGCATTCTTCTGCGCAAAAGCTGTGCATGGACACTCTTGGACTTTCCAGCACAACAATGACCCTAGGCACAAGGCAAAGTTGACCCTCCACTGATTACAGCAGAAAAAGGGTGAAGGCTCTGGAGTGGCCATTAATCTCCTGACCTTTTTAAAGCGGAGTTCCAGTCATTTTTGTGTTTATTAAAAGTCAACAGATACAGTTTTTGTAGCTGCTGACTTTTAATCAACACACATTCACCTGTCCCAGGATCCAGCAGTGTGCTTACCTGTGCCATCCCTTCTCTCCTCCCTCTGGTGCTTGCATCTCCACTGTGGGAACCTGGCTGTGACAGCTTGCGGCTTCATAGCCGGGTACCTACTGCGTATGCGGGAGTCGTGCTATGCCTCCAAAATGGTCCGGCATTTTTCTGGGATCTGTATCCCAGAAGACTGCGGGGGGAAGAAGGGGGGCCGAACTGAGCTGGAAGTGGCAGCAGGTACCTGCCAAAACAAGGTACCAGCCCCTCCACAAAAAGTGCCAAATGTGGCAGTGGAGGGGGGGGCAGGGCAGACCAGCAGAGCCCCCCGCTTTTTGGTGGAGCTCTGCTTTAATATCATTGAGCCACTCTGGGGAGATCTCAAATGTGCAGTTCATGCAAGATGACCAGACTTTGCATGACCTGAAAGCATTTTGCCAAGACGAATGGGCAGCTGTACCACCTACAAGAATTTGGGGCCTCCTAGACAACTATTACAAAAGACTGCATGCTGTCATTGATGCCAAGGGGGACAAAACACAGTATTAAGAACTAAGGATATGCAGACTTTTGAACTAGGGTAATTTAATTTTACTTGTTGCCATGTTTAGCTTTATAAATGGGGCATTCTGTTTGACCTACAGTTTAATATGAATCCCATGAGAAATGGAAGAAATGTGTTTTTTGTCTGCTAACCTATATTTTCTTTAAAAATGATATACTCATCAGCCACTTTTGTGTTAACAAGCAATTGAACAGCTAACTGATAATTGGTCAATCACATGGCAGCAACTCAATGCATTTAGGCATCTAGACGTAATGAAGACGATTTGCTGAAGTTCAAACTGAGCATCAGAATGGGGAAGAAAGGGGATTTAAGTGACTTTGAACGTGGCATGGTTGTTGGTGCCAGACGAGCTGGTCTGAGTATTTCAAAAACTGCTGATCTACTGGAATTTTTACGCACAACCATCTCTAGGGTTTAAAGAGTGGTCCAAAAAGAGAAAATATCCAATGAGCTGCAGTTGTCTGGATGAAATGCCTTGTTGATGTCAGAAGAATGGGCAGACTGGTTGCTGAGGCATTCAGATGGTAAGGTCAGAATTTGGTGTAAACATGAAAGCATGGGTCAATCCTGCCTTTCTATCAGTGGTTCAGGCTGGTGGTGTAATGGTGTGGGGGGTAATTTCTTTGCAAGAGCAAGGTGTACCTAATAAAGTGGCTGGTGAGTATACATTACCAATTCTGTCAGGTTATGCAAACTTTTGAGCACAAATGCAAGTACCAAAAAAACTAAATATTTACTTAAATTTAGGTTTTAAGTATCCCCCTTTGAGAGGGGAAAAAGGTTGGAATTGTTTAGGCTTTTAAATCTGCCTGCAGTCCCACTGTGCAGAATTACCCTTACTTAATGTCCCTGTGACAGGAAGTGAGGGGAAAGCTGTCTTGGTACATTTAATAGTGCAAAGGTGTTAGAGCATCTGTTACTTTTATTGCTCTGGTCCAGTCCAGGTCACACACCCTCCCATTTCTTATTCTGACGTAACCCAGGGAGCAAGTGTCCTTTAGTTGTGACCCAAGTCGACAAAAAAATAAATTTTTTGGTTCTTTTGGATGAATTAAGACCGAGTTTAATTCCCGTTCCAGATCTTTACTGCGGTTTTGTAACACCAATGCATTTCCTATCCATGATTATCCCATGAGAGGGCTATGCTTTGAGACAAAATGGTTTCCTAATCCCATAATTCTACTTCACTGCCCTCCTATTGGTGTTTTAATAAGAATATATGGTGCATGCACTTCTGAGAGTGGAATACAACTAACCCTTCCGTACTGTCTGCTATGTCTTAAAAGTTTAACTAGAATATCAGAGATTTATGAAAGGTTTCTTGTTTTCCATGCCCTCATCTTAGATTTGGGAGCAGGCTTTCACTTCCTGATATTCAGTCGGCACCATGCACCCCCTAATGAGATGATTAAGAGATTCCAAGAGGCTGCACGTAGCCTAGGACTACCTCATATGTACATCGACCACAAATAAGCATGAAGAATGCTGCATCAGCCAAAGTAATATTTGAAGCAGTGATTCTAGGTAATTGTGTAAGGTTATATTGGAGAGCACATACATTAGTGAAAGGTAGTCTTATAGTAGATTGTTAATGTGAAGATTAGGGACAGGTTGAATGTTAAGGTGACAAAAATATTAAGGATAGTTGTTACTTGGAGGTGCATGGATTCTTCACACCACTGGCAACTAATATACTAGCCATGGGAGGAAGAGTTTTGGTGGAGATGCACACCAGACTTAAGAACAAGAGTTCCATTTGAATGACCCTTTTAGCTTCACCCTTGGGTTACTCACTGTGTTAAAGCTGCTCTGTTTAGCCTTGTTTGACTTTGGGACATTCTGGGTTAAGATGAACATTAATTCTGCATTGATACTTTTGAGTTGTGCCTTTGCCAGTTTCCAAAAGTAAGCTCAGAGTAATTTCAACTTTTGCAAATGAACATTGTTCCAGTGTGTGCCAGTCTGACAGCACTGCATTCCTCATATAATAGGACATTATTCCCTGTTGCATTCTACACAAAGAATCCGAAAAACGACTCCCATAATCAGAGGCCTGTGGTTGGCACAAGCTAACATTCATATCTAGCAGCTGGGTCGTGACATTGGCGTAGGGTTCCTTACACAGCTGTGTGGTGGCTGTGCCAGTATTTAGTCTCATTGTGAATGCCTGACCCAGCTGCTCTGTAGTGTTCATCCTGTACTATATACAGCTATTCTTCTTGATTATACACAAAAAGACAATAGAACTTGGAGGCTTAAGGGGAAAATGTGAAGAACTCTAGTCTACGCAAAAACTTTTCTGTAGCTCCTAATGAGCTTTACAAATTTCTAAATCTAACAGATTTGCAATTTTATCTCCGATTAGAGCACTGTAAATAGTGGATCTCCAAAATCCGAAAACAAAAACATAATTTGATGTCTACATCCACCATGCTTTAAAGTATGTTTAAAGTGGAACTATTTGTCTTTGGGTCCCCGCCCCCTTCTTCTGTATTATTATTATTCAGGATTTATATAGCGCCAACAGTTTGCGCAGCGCTTTACAACTTGAGGGCAGACAGTACAATTACAATACAATTTAATACAGTAGGAAATGGAGGCCCCTATTTTAAAGAAATGTCTCCAGCTTTTTTTCTTGGTCCAGCATGTCGCTGTAATCTGTAAAGGCTTTTAAAGCATTGCATTATGGATATTGGCAATTTTCATAGGCGTGTGCAATTTTAAAGCTTGACATATTTGGTATCTGTTCACTTGATGCAACCCGATCTTATATATTTTACCAAAAAATTGGGTAGTGTGTGTACATTAGTAAATTTTTTTCCTGAAAATAGATTTAATAAACAGTTGTGTAAATATCCTGCGACATAAAAAAAATTCAACTGCCACCACTTTTTTATTTATTGTATGACTTTCAGAAAATATAAAATTATTTCTGGATTTTAAGTAGTTTTCAAACGTCGCAGATTTTAGCATGTGCAAAAAAATAGCTCTGGACACAAATTAGTTAAGATCAGTGGCAGTCATGCTGTGTTTGTGCCTGCCCCCACCATTGTTGGTTATAACATACAGTGGAGGGGAAGTAGTAGTTTCTAATTTTATATTTTAATTATTCCACATGTGTATAAAGGCTCTTTAGACTGAGTGTGCTGCACAGCTTTTTCTATTGCAGTCCCAACACATTGACAAGGCAATTTGCCTTGTTTACAATTAGGCCAGCTCAGGAAAAAACGGTTTGATGCACTGTTTTCAGCAGAATGGCACTGTTCCCAACACATCGCACACCAGTGAGTGCTTTCTAATACAGCCGCTGGTGTGAAAGGGCCCTAAAGGTCAATATTGTAGCTTAGTACAAAATTGGTTAAATTGGTATGAATGGTAGAATGCTACCCACCCTGTTCAGCTCCAAAATTGTTCCAGGAGGTGGATTAACTTTCATAATTTGTATATAGAAATCCGGGAATCATGGTTTGTCATTTAGATGCAATGGTGTTGAGCAATTGGTCTCTGTTAGCAAAAGCTATTTCAAGTAAAGATCCTCCACCTTTTATCTCCAGTTTGTATTTAAAAAAACAGCATCACCTCTAGTGAAGTTTTATACGAATAGATATTTGTATATTGTAAATACCTGCATCACTGCTTATGAGATCTTCATTGTAAGGCCCAGCACAGTTTCTTGGGGAGAGAAAAAAAAAATCCAAGCGGTCTTGAACAGCCAAATCTATGAAATCCATATCTTTTCTCTAAATGAGAGGATAAAAGGCCCCTTGCAGACAGATAAAAAAAAAAAAAGATTGGCGTCCTACAGGTTGTTCTACCAAATGGCATTGGCCCCAGAACTATGCAATTGCAATAAAAAAAAAAACAAAACAAAGTGGTCTCAACCAAAACCTCAAATTAACATTTTTAATCGAATCCTCCCCTCATTTCAAACCTCAAACTAGCACCTGAACATGAGTCCCACCTCTAAACCTAACTTTTTTTTAAAATGGGATTTGTTTATCTAATTTTAACAGACAAAACAGTGTCAAAATTAACACATTAGCAACCTGAACCTACCCATTATTAATATTTTGTGCTAAAATCGCATCAAAAAGTAGTGTCAAAATTCCGTACTCCAAAATGCAGTAGATGGGTGTCTCCTGTGATTGTTCCTGGCTGACTATGGGGTTTATTTACTAAAACTGGAGAGTACAAAATCTGGTGCAGCTGTGCATAGAAACCAATCTGCTTCAAGTTTTTTTTTTTTCTTGTCAAACCCTAATTGAACAGGCTGAAGTTGCTGATTGGCTTCCATGCACAGCAGCACCAGATTCTGCACACTCCAGTTTTAGTAAATCAACTCTTGTGTGTCGTTGAAAACCCTCTTGATTGTCCCTCTTGAGAAGGTTGCAGCAAGTTGGGGCTTTTCAATTTTTCCTGAAAATATCCTTCAAAGAACACTTATTAAAAGCAAAGCGCTCCTCAGGCGCTAGTATTATGCTGAGAATTCTAGAAAGGAAAATTGTAATGAATATTCCTCTAATCTGATTAGAAGACTCTCCATTTTCAGGTGCATGTTTAGCAGGTGGTGTGCCCTGAGCCTGTCTAAGCTGAAGCTCAACAAGCCAGTGAATTTGGAATGTTCTTTACCTGAGTGTCTAGACAAAACAGAAACACGAGTGGCTGAAGATCCTTAGCTTGCAAGTTTAATATGTTGTGTGTTCTGCCCATATTGACAGGTGTGTGGAAGTGAGAAGAGATGACATAAGCAGTTAAAAGTACAGTGGTGTTTATATCTTTGTTTCACAGTGTCTATGGGAACAGACACATCAAACCAGGAAGGCTGTAAATAATGAACTTTAAAAACTATCTGACTATCAAGTCTTTATAACTCTTAATAACAACTTCAATATAATTGAGCAGCATTTTCTTTTGCTAGCTTCAGGTATTACTCTGCTTCTTGTACAAAAGTGTTCTATTGTTTGCAAAGTGTTCTTTTTTTATGTATTGAAAGTATAGGGTGAGGTGAAGAGTGCAGGTCATCTAGAGTAATGGTCTAACAGGGTATTATCCCAGAATTCAAAAGCAAAAAGAGATGCAAGTATGTGGGACTTTAAATAAACCTTTGGTAGCCATCCAACACATAAACTATTCATTTATGTGTTGGATGGCTACTAAAGGTATTTTTTTTTATATTAACAATTTTTATTGATTTTCCACAAAGATAGAAAGAGAGAGATCCTCACAGGAGAAAAAGCACATCGATGGTGAAATCTGCATGGTTACAAACACAATGACATATAGTTACACTGAGGAGGCTGTCAAAACTAAACATCTGTAGAAAGGCAGGAGGAGGAGAAATTGTCCCATGGGTGCCACACTGCCTCGAACACAGGAATCGAACAGGCGTGTATAGCAGTCAGGTACTCCATCTGTCGCACATCAGCAATAGTTTTAAACATGGACATCGAAGGAGGTATAGAAGATAGCCAACACATAGGAATGCTTCTTCTGGCCGCAGTCAGAACATGTGTGGACAGTTTCATGGCCATTGTGGGAAGACCCAGAAAAGGCAGGCTCAGTAAAAAGTGCAGAGGCTCAAAAGGGAGAGGTCTGCAATAACAATTGTAAAAAAGATAAAGCCTCTTTCCAAAAAGGGACAATGGAATCACAAGTCCAAAAAATATGGAAGAGGGAGCCAATGTCCTTCCCACAACGCCAGCAAGCAGAAGCAGCACTTGGATTAAAGGCATGGACAACTTCGGGAGTTTTGTACCATAGCATCAAAATTTTATGTGTTTTCTTTATAAACCACACGGAAGATTTAGACCTGTTGTCCCAAATTTTCTTCCATTGTGTAAGGTCAATGTCACATTGCAAAAGCTGGGACCACCTGCGCATATGAGTGTCATTAGCGAGGGGAGCAGCATCCATAAGAATTTTATATATATATTAGAAACTATGCCCTTTTGATGTGGACCTTGTATACAGAGACGCTCAAAGGGAGTAGGACTCCCAGGAGTCAGCGTGGGGGATATAGTGGAGAAAAAGTGACGTATCTGGAGATATATATAAAAATGGAGGGAGGGCAGATCTTTTTTCTGGCAATATGAGAATGGTTGCAGCTTTCGAGTAACAGGATGCAGTAGGTGACGAATTTGGAAAAGTCTGGCCTTGACCTAAGGGGTCATTCGGGGCACCGCCAGACTATCTGGAAGGTTGGGGTTAAAAAGGATAATCAGTGGGGAGCAATCGGAAGCTAGTGCAAACCTGGTTTTACACTTCTGCCATATATTCATGGAGAATTGCATGGGACCAAGAAACAGACAATGAATAGGGGAAAGGACCACCATCAAAGATGACAATAGGAGAGAACAGGGATGAGTCAGGGTCAATTGTAAGGATTCTATATCGGTCCACAGATTAGAATGGGATAGAGTGGACCATGATGTAAGGAAGCGGAGATGAGTAGCGTAATAATAGGTCACAATATCCGTTGCACCCAGGCCTCCTCTAGAGTGCAAAGAAAGCAGTGCACTACGTGCAGTTCTATGTCGCTTATTATGCCAGATAAAATGTAGGAGAGATTTCTGCAGGGAGTGTACTTTTGACATAGGAACAGGGACAGGGAGGGTCTCAAATAAATACAAACGTTTGGGTAAAACAGTCATTCTTGGGACGTATCAACATCATAAAAGATAAGGGAAGAGCATCCCAAGATTTCAGGGGATGGGAAATAGCTATGAATAGGGGGGGAAGTTGGCGTCACATATTGAACTATAGGAGGAAGTAAGGTTAGTACCCAAATATTTTAGAGAGCGGGTGCACCATCGATACAGAAAAGATTCTTGAAGGGACGAGAGGACAACTGGTGAGATATGGAGTGGGAGTGCTTCAGTGTTGGAAGTGTTAACCTTGTAACCCAAGAGGGCCCCGAACTGTCGTAAAATTTTATGCAGTATTGGGAGGGAGATTTGAGGGTTTGAGAGTGTAAGGAGAATATCTGCAAAAAGACAATTTGTATTCACGACCATGAGACGTTATGCCTTGAATATCAGAATGGGACCGGATTGCAATAGCCAGTGGTTCCAAACAGAGAATAAACAGAGGAGAGAGGACATCCCTGACTTCTACCATTCGACATCTGGAAAGGGGGCGAGAGAAAGGAGGCCATTCTGACCTGCGAAGGATGAAAATAGAGAGCATTCAGAGCTGCCACAAAAGGTCCACAGAAGCCAAACTTCTCCAAAACCATAAACATATAAGGCCAGCTGAGACGATTAAATGCTTTTTGGGCATCCAAGCTCAATAGAATGGCAGGAATAGAAGACCGGTTAACCAAGTCAACCAGATCAATAGATCTCCTAGTGCTGCATGTCTAGCTGGGACAAAGCCTACTTGGTCTCTGTGTATGAGTTTGGAGATGAGTCTAGACAGCCGATTGGCTAGGATCTTAGTAAAAATCTTGTTCTCAGAATTCAGCAGAGCAATAGGACTGTAGTTATCCAGGATAGAATGATCCTTGTCAGGTTTGGGAATTAGAGATGTATGCACGGGAAACGTCCGCTTGTGGAGTAATACCTTTAAAAAGGTTGTGATAGAAAGAAGATGGGGAGCCAGGGTACCAATAATAAGAGTAGGGAAGACAGTCTGGTCCCGGGATTTTGTGTGAGGGAAGAGGTTTGACTGTATTAAACAATTCTTCCGGCGAGATGTCAGCGTTAAGAGCCGCAATATCAGAAGACGAAAGCTTAGGCAATAATAGAGGGTCAAAAAACCTATCAAAAGAGATCTCTGTGAGAGGAGGGTGTTGGTCTGGGGTCAAACAGTTATAGAGGGATTCATAATGAGCCAAAAAGACCATTACATGAGGATCATAAGTAGGGCTTGCATTCGGCTGGACAAGATGGTCCGGCACCGTAGAGGGGGATTGGGCTTTAAGACTATTAACAAGCATACTGTGAGGCTTGTCAGAGAATTCATAGAATTTCTGCCTAACCCAAAGGAGGGATCTCGCGGACCTACATGCATCAAGGGCCTTGATTTGGTCATGAAGAGAAGTTACTCTATACAGCTCAGAGATGGACTGTTTCGCAAGGAGTCTACGTTCAGCCAGAGTTAACTGGCGGACTAGAGCAATCCTGGCAAACTCCGAAGACCTCTTCAGGCGGGAGCCCATAGAGATACAAAAGCCACGAAATACTGCCTTATGGGCTTCCCATATGGTTGAGGTAGATGTTACAGAGCCTGCATTAAGTTGAAAGTACATATCAAGTCCTTGAGAGAGCTCTGTATGGAGATGTTCCGTGGATAAAAAGGTCTCATTAAGGCGCCAATGGCCTGTTTTTGGAATAACATTAGGGAATAACATGTTTAGGGTCAAAGAAGCGTGGTCTTACCAGGTGATGGGATTGTCAGAAGAGACTAGAAGAGGGAGAAGAGAAGCTGTAATGAAAAAGTGATCTAGGCGGGAGTAACTACGATGAGGTGTAGAGTAAAAAATAAATTGTTTGTGGGTAGGGTGTCTGCTCCGCCAAGCGTCAACGAGACGATGCTCCCTGATCAGTTTGCGGAAGGATTTTGAGGAGGAGCATTGCTGCTTTGAAGGAGTGGACTCTAAGAGAACCTTCCTATCTTTGTGAGGTGAGAGGATTAAATTAAAATCACCCCCAATAATCATATGTGGAGTGGAGAAGGACCCTAATTTAGCGAGAGTTCGTGTAAGAAACTGTAACTGACCTGAATTCGGAGCATAGAGATTCATTAAAATAAGAGGGGTGTCACCGAGCATACATTCTAAGATAATGAAGAAACGACCTTGGAGGAAACAACCGGAAGGGAGCAGTGTATCAGGATTGCCACCCCAGCCTTGCCAGATGGATCGAAGGCTGAATAGGATTGGGGAAAATACCTAGTGACAAAACAAAAAGCCTGTTGATTTTAAAATGGGTCTCCTGGACAAAAATATCTGCTCCTGAGGATCGGAATTCCTTCAAAGCCATCCACCGCTTCTGAACAGAATTAAGGCCTTTAACATTATAGGATAAAAGTTGTAAAGCCATCACAAAATGACGAGTGTAGCAAATGTACCAGCAGAAAAGATAAATGAAATGCCATCGATGAGATAAAGCAGAGAACTGATAACCGTAATAGACAAACCAAAAAATATTAACAATAAGGAACAGAGATATCCGTATGGATATGAACTTGGGAAAGACAACGGCACCCAAGTCGTCCAGGCAAATGTCTGAACGGGATCGGGGGCAACATGACAACCGGAACATATCAAACGGTAATAAATCACAGGGTAATTGAGCGCTAAAGTAAAAATAGATTAAAATAAAAGCAGCAGCTGAACACCAAAAGGCACCATATAAAACCTTCAAGGTAGTCAGAATAAAGCAGGGTGCAGCGCTAAAATGATCCGCTAAATCGTATAAACATATGTTCAAACATCCTCATATAAAATGCAATATAATAGAAAATCACATAAAATCAGTGACAAGGTGCAAATAGAAATGTCACTAGTTGATGACTGATAGGTGTTGGACACTAAAATCAAATAGTCTATAGTGCGAGTGCAAAAAAGATCCCAGATCTTCAAAAATCCAGTGGCTGGATCCGTGGATGAGGTGATAAAAAAATGTAAAGATTGCACACTCACCAGATACGCAATCACAATGCACATTTAGAATAGGTAACCTCAGGACATCAATGATCCTTATGTAGGTCTGGTCAGATACCCCTCACTGCTTGGTAGTGCTACCACATTTGGAAATAGCTGCTCTTAAAGAAGAACTTTTAAAAAGTCGGAAACCACTTAGCAAACAGCACCTTGCTCTGAATATGCTCAGTTGCTCTCTATTTTTAGGCACAGTGACAAAAATGTAGAGGGCAAACTGCAAACCCGGGCAAAAAGATACAGCATAAGAAGGCACTCAGGAAGGGAGGGAGGGTGAAGAAGAGAAGGGAGAGGGGGGGAAAGGGAAGGGGGGGTGGAGAGGAGAGAGGTAAAGGGGAGGAGGTAGGAATACAGCCTAGAAGTGCCCAAAGAAGAACACCTCAAAGAAACATCAAGCAGGATTATCGCTGGAACAAAGGGGTCGAGGGCGTTGTGGAGTACGTGAAGGACGCTTCCGGCCCCTACGAACTGAAGTCCAGATCTTGCTGGGGGTAGCAGAAGTACGAGACTGAGTAGATGGTAATGAGGAATTGTCTTCTGGCTATGGAGGTAGTCCTAGTTGCTTCAGGAAGGAGTCCGCCTCAAAAAGATCACGTAGAATAACTTGAGTTCTCTTTGGAGAAGACCAGCTTGAAGGGAAAACCCCAGCGGTAAGGGATACGATGGTGTTGAAGATGCGTGATGAGTGGCTTCAACGCTCGCCATTTAGCCAGGGTAATTGGAGAGAGATCACAAAAGAGCTGAAGCCAGTCCCCTTTAATTTCCAAGGAGGGAACGTGCATACAGAGGCCAACAAGGCTTCCTTGCTCTCAAAAAAAATGGAAGCGGACGATTACATCACGTGGTCTGGTGCTCTCAGCCGGTCTCTGACCCAAAGAACGGTGGGCCCTGTCCATGCACCACTCTGCTTCTGGGACCAAGGGGGCGGTTGCAGTGAAAGACAGGTTTGGAGTGTCTTAATACTTTGATACACTGTTCCATATCCTTGCAAATGTGATTTCTGTATATGGTTCTCGTGCTGACTGTCTTCTGTGAACCACATTGCCTTTAGTAGCGATGCTGCTGTATACCAAAATGTACATTTGTGTGTCATGTTAGGTGTTAAGAAAATGCTAAAAAAAAGGCTGTAGGGCCGATCCTTTAAAACTGAAGAAAGTAAAAAAGCACGTCAGCTGATTAAATCCTTCCCAAAAATTAACAGTGATATCTGATTAGTTCCTATTAGTTAAAACCAGTTCTCTACATATTTTTAGTTCTAAAAATGTCAAGTCCCTGGGGCAGACATTTTGGCACAGGGACATGTTACATGAATGTACACAGCAAACAGGATACAACGGCAGAGAGAAGTTTTCACAATAAGTTCAGTGTGATGCTTCAGCTATCGATGGTAAGAACCCTGGTGGAGAAGTGGTATGCCCCAAGTTGCGCGCACACACACACACACACACACACACACCCACACACACACACACACACCCACACACACACCCACACCATCCCAGCAGCAGATTGCACACCTACCATGGGCACTGCAGTTCTGCCAAACCCAGTGGCCACCGGAGTCTCTTGGGTATCTTGATGCAGCTCTGTGCTGTTAAACAAGCTCCATTCTCCCTCCAGCTCCAAACTTGACTCGTGGTGGTACAGATAGACAGCAGCAGCATATGACTTGATCCTCCATCACACCGAGATCCATGCTGTTCTGCATTCCAAATAGTCTCCATAATGGGGCAAAGCTTCCAGGCTTCCTCCAGCCAGCTCTGGCTACTTCTCTGTACTAGTAGGGGAGCTGTAGCCTGGTGTACATTTTGCTGGAGCTGACAGGCAGCCAGAACTATTCAGAAGGACCCCCAAGTCTCAATCTCCATTCTAGGAATGTGGGTAACTACACTGCTACTGAACTGTGGTCCCCATTTGCTTCAACAGCTAAAGTCTAGCTGACAAAGACTGGAAACCCTAGGGTCATGCAGGAGGAGTACTGTGGCTCAGCATTGTATCACAGCCCTGTGGTCTAAATAAACTGGAATACCGCAAATGGTATGGGGCCTTATGGTATTGGTAAATAAGGAGGAAGGGATCTGCTTTCTTTTAATTAAAAAAAACAAAAAAACAAAAAAAAAAACAATTTCACTGCTTTTCAAAAAATATTAAGATGTAGAGGGAGTCCAGTTTAATCTTCAGTACTGACTGTCAGGACTAAGCACAGCCTGTGGTCTGTCAGCTTCAAAAAAGTTCAATATACCCTCAAAGGGAGCTTCCCACCTACACAATGCGATCAGCCCCCTTGTGATGGCAATAAAGCGAAAAGCAAAATTGAACAAATTAAAGTTAAATAGCAAAAACATAATTGTAAAGCTCCTAGCTCCCACATGAATGCAAAGACTAATGTAAATGGAGCATTGGGGTGCACACAAACGTAGGTTGCACTTTTTAAGCATCTGTGCGCACACCAAAATGAGCGCAATAATTCTAGGGTCATTAACTCTATATTGGTAACCTGTAAGTTGTGGACAATTCTGGGTGTTGTAGTCTTTCATCGTCTCACAGGCACCTGCAGTTTTAGGACTGCACGTTTGGTATCTATTTACTTGCTGCAGCCTCATCTTTTATATTTGACAAAAATTGGTATTGTCTCTATGCGCTAAAATTTTAAGTGTACTTTTTACTTAAAATAAGGTCTTGATATGAATTTTTGCTAATATTGCATGTAATATTGTATGCCTTGAAACTTTGCAACCACCACAGTTTTATTCTATAGGGCCTCTGCTTTCAGAATATATATGTTTAGTGGGTTTTAAGTAATGTTCAGGAATGGAAAAAAAAGGCCCTGCCAACTAAAGGGTTTAATCCAATGGTTCAATACTTTGTCACTGGACTGAAAGAAGTATGCTTATTACAGGGCAGCCATCGTAAGACTGAAGCCAGAGGCGGCTATCAGTGTTGCCGAAAGGATAACTGCATGCTTCTAATATAATCCCCTATTGTACTTGCACCCCTTCTGAGCTAACCTGCTCTAATAGCCCCCTCCCAACTTCATACTTCCCTCTGCAGCAGAGCCCTGTCCTGTGGTTTGTACAGGTTTCAGAGAATTTTGATAGTAAAGGTCTCTTAATGGCTAACTCGTCTTTTCCTAAGAGAAATCTAGGTACTGTGGGTTGCCTGGCTGTCATGCTTATTTAATGGCTTCAGTTATTTTACTCAAAGACCCAAAGCGAGTATGCATTTCATTCTGGTTGCTTACATGCTCCAGATCAGTGACTCAAAGTTTTAAAGCCAAAAGGTTAGTATGACACCCAAACAAATCGCATCATCTGAAGGAGGTCAGTAATGGCAGCCCGCAGTTTCTCGTCAGGTTTCCTTAAAATATTATATCACTGAAAAGAATCATGGAGGCTTGACCTTGTGTGTATGTCTAGTTCTGCTTGCTGTTGCCTGAATGTATGCTTTTCCATATTTGTTATACTTCCTACTGCTTCTTAGTATTCTTTCCTCATAATGTTTTTCTTGATTTTTGTCTTGTTGTGCCGGCACTGTCTAGCTTCCAGCTGGGATATATAGACAAGAGGCTGCTTTATGAGCTGCAGGAATGCTTTCTGAATCGACAGCCAAATAATTCCCCTCTTCTGCTTCATCTCAAGTAAATGTACTTATTCTGCAGGCTTTTGATGGCTCTTCTGTGCCTCATATGCTCTGTACCCGTTTATAAAACAACTGCTTAGTCATAACAAGGACTTGGGCACATAGCAGCAGGCACCTACTTGGGGAAATAAGTTTATACTAGAATTGAAGACTCTTAAAGTGGACCTGTCATTAAAATTCCCATTTCACATGAATCAGCGGGGCACTTATCAGTGTTTGCAAAACATATGTTTAGCAAAAAAGTATCTCTTGCTTATCATGAACAAAAAACATTGTACCACAGCAAACTCGTCTGACCTAAAACTGGAGCAGCTCATGGTCCTTTAGAGCCTCATGTACTACCATTAGCATTGCGGAGATCTCCAGTTGGTACACTACAGAGAGCATGTTTTTTAATCTGGCAGATCCTGTTGGGTAGATTTGCAGGGAACTAAAAAAAGCTAAAAGCAGGAAGCAGAAATTGCAAGTGTAATAAACAAATATGGCTGCCGTCATGTACATATGTTTACTGTCATACATAAAATTATTAATGTGATTAAATGAATACACATTGATACAATTATAAAGCAGACTCCTTTTTTACATGTATGCTGTAAAACACTACAATGTCTATAGTTTCTCTTTAAGTGTATATGCGTCCCACTTTGAGGATTCCTTAGCATTCTAATTTCAACAGGTCCTAAAGCAATTCACTAAAGTTAATGTATCACTTTGATCATTAAGGGTAAAGTATCAATATCGCCCAATAGCCTGCTTCCTTCATTGAAGATACCTTCTTATGTGCTAATTAACAGTAGGAGGCTTGCACTTCTGGTTAGAGAACATGTGACAGTCTCCTTTTGTGACAATCCCTAAGCCTGAGCATTGTCTCTCGAAGATTGGAGGGGGAAGGTCTGTATCATTGTAAGTTCTGTAATAGATGCACACTGAGTTTACACTGGGCTTTGACAGGTGAAAAGGGTGCTGGGGGAATGCGGTAAAGGTAAGAGAATAGTGTGACAGTGCGCGATGTCACACCCCGGCCCTTCTCACCAACTAGTGACCAAAAGACCAGCCGATCTCACACCACGCTGTCACTTGCGTAATAATGCCACTCTCAGCTGCGCCCTGCACAAAGATTTTCCAGTTTGTGGGACCACAATCTGTGCCAGCAGCCTGAGGGCGATTGTTACTGGGTCAGGTTAATTTACGTAATTAACCCTTCACACTGCCACCACCACCTTTTTACAGAGGAGGAGGAAACTCACAAATCTTAGCAGTAACCCTATATTAGTATAAGCGACTATAATACACCCTGTCACCACAGACAGATGTATTCAGAGGATTATCACATACAGTAGCACTCTTCAGAGACAGGGATTCTTTATTTTGCATTAAAAGCTTTAGAGACAGTTCAACACTTAACAGAAAATAAGATTTATTACTACAAAGGTCAAAATAGTGCAATTAAAATATTTACAGAAAAAGATGTAACAAATAAATATATAAAGAGAGCAATAAAACCGAGAAAAGAAGTTTCAGAAGGCAGAATACTTGCAAAAGTCTTTGGTTTGAGTAGAGTCCAATCGTCCAAACAAAAGGTTGCCTTTGCTCTCAAGATGGTTCCTGATCGATGTTAAATGGAGAGCTCCTTTTTTCTCCAGGCTCAGTCTTTTTCTATTATCTCAAAGGGTTGTCTCCTGAAAAAAAAATGTCCAATCACCCCATTTGGGGATGGGTGTTTGGGCGGTAACCAAGGCTATGACCAAATCCCTTACAAGTTTATACTACGGTCAATAACCTTCAATAGGTACAGGTAGCACCCTAGTAACTGGCAGATTAATATTTTAGAATTCTATTCCAAACGCACAGATACCAAACTTTAGCATATCCTGCCACTCCGGATAAAAGAAATTGCTTTCTACCCTCTTGTAGGCGCTGCATAGCGATGCAAGGTGTCATGTGACTCATATTAAAATGACCTATCTGAATATATACTTCATATTAATGTGCCCAGTTCCTGCTGAAGTTTATGAATTTGTATGAAAAATGACTCGCGTGGAATGTACGTTTTGTGGCACACTATTGCTCTAATGGCTGAACAGGTCATGACTGAGTTATTTTACGATCGGGCAAAGGAAAGTGGTTTACAGCCATGGAGCTCATCCAGCTGTGCGATATGCACTTTTGAACTCAGTTCATTTAGACTCGCATTCCATTCAAAAGGGAGGAAGGAGAACAGGAGAGACAAAATGGCTGAGACCTAACAAGATTGCTTGTCGTACAGCGTCCATGCTTCTATTGCGCACAGTCGTCACAAAACAAGTGGGCTATCACAAGAACCTGTTGCTTTGCCTCAGGAGCAATTTTGAGCTCAGGTGTAGATAATGGACTTTGCTTATCAAATATATATTCCCAGTTGTCTTCCAGGACAACCTTTGAGAGATGGAGCTCCTCCCTTCCAAACAGGAAACACATTGCCACTTCGTCTTTTAAGGCGGTCCCTCAGGCCCATGATCAGTTATTGTTTTCTCCATCCAGAGGGGACATGTTGCCTGAGGGACTGCTGGAGGGCGCCATCTCACAACATGCAACACTCTTTCCCGCAAGAGAGCTCTGGTCTGGAGGGTCAGTTTTACTTCCAGGGGGACAGGGCAGTAAAGAGCCTTAATGATGGTGGTCAGTTTTGTGGCCACTGTGCGCTCTCCTTGGCAGCAGGTGGGAGGTGATCCGTTCCCCCTCCCTCTGAGCCCAGGCATGGCAGAAGGGAGCAGTGTGTGCATCCCCTCGGCAGGGGGGCAGGGCCTTTGCAGCCAAATGCCTCTTGACCAGGAGACACCGGCGTGTCCCTTCTGGGACAGGACGATGCCATCAGCGTGTGCTCAGGGGAAGTGATCCTGATGCCTTAAAGGCACAGGAAGGAAGGCCAACTGGTACTTTTTCATGTGGATGCAGATGCAAGGATGAGCACCACACAGCCCTCAGGATGCAGAGGAATGAGGTTTGAGTTTCTATCTGCACAGGCTTCGGGGGAAGCAAGCACCCGCAGGACGCAAGTAGGCACCAGGGGCTGGCCTTTGTGTCTAGTCTTTGGGTCAGAGCACCTGGGATGTTGGTGATGGCTGGCAGTCTGGGGTACAGCAGTAGTGCAGTGTTCACCGGGTGAGCACGTTTTCATGGTGGGACAGTTGTTGACCACCAGAGGCTCCTGTGTTTTATGTCTTTGGCAGGGAAAGCCACCGAAAGAGCCCAAGTCCATTTCAAAATTGCTGTGCAAAATGTGGAACGAAGATACCTGCGGAGCACACAGAGCTGCTTTGTAAACAGTGTCGCCCATTTGTTAAAAAGGGAGTCAGTTACCCTTTACGCAAATTTCTCTTGGGTCGGTAAAGGAAGAAATGGCCTCCACCTTTTTAAGGAATTTAAGAACCTGATTGCAGGCATGAGAACTCCTGCTCCTCCAGCTAGTCAGTCCTTTCCCATAGCTTTGCTGTGGTCGGTGGCTTCCGGGTCTCAGGATGTCTTGGTGGACAGGGCAGTAAGCCTGGCAACGAGTGATGCTGAAGCTTCTACTTCAGAATCAGAGCAGGAAAAAAGGAAGGGCCCTAAGCTTGAACTGTCCTTTAGATGATGTGGAGGACCTCTTAGTGGCCATTTACAAGACCTTAGAAATTGAGGAAGAGAAGGGTCAATCCTCAAGACATGACCTGATGTTTCAGGCCTTACAGGAAAAGAAATTTAAAGTAAGTGTGACCAATGGTAGTCGGACGGTTTTGAAAAAAACAGTACTCCAAAGGTTTTCAATTCAAAATGTATTCTTATAAAAACCAAGGTCAAGACATGCCATTTTGAGTTACTTATTTCATTATGAGAAATGTCATTTAGATGACGCCTATCTTCTTGAATGCAGCTTTCAATGCTTCTCTTGAAATCGTCCAGCACTCAGGCCAACAGCTGTTGATCAATCGTGAGCACTTCTTGTCAGATGGCATCCTTCAATTCACTCAAATTACGGGGTTTGAGTGTACACACCGCTCTTCAGGTAACCCAGGTAACTTCAGGTAAGAAATCACATAATTCATGAGACCTAGGGGGGTCATGGCACATCGCTGAAACATGAAATGAGGCACCCAGATTACATGTTTCAAAGAACTTCCATTGGTGCGTTGGCATTATGCGCTGTGGCACCATCCTGCTGAAAATAAACATTTTGCATGTTTATGAACGTCTTACAGCCAGAACTGCGAAGACTATGAATGATTCCGGTTGTTCTGAAAGAGACAAACCTAGCTTGTCCCCCTCCCATCACCACTTACTGTGTACTACCTGTTCTAAAAACATCCAACTCCTGTCGGTCACCCTATATTTCCAGTGCACCAGGTGATGTCCGATGTGGAGCTTAGAGTGGGCAGACTCTGAGAAAAAGCCTTTTTTTTTTTTTTTCACCTCCATGCTTCTGCTGAGTCAACTCTCCACAAGAGCAGGGGCTCTAGCAGTGGCAGCCAGAAGGGCTATCTGGCTAAAAACCTCATCTGAAGATACAGCATCTAACTTAAGATTATGTAATCTCTCCAAGGCTGGATCCAAACCTGGCCCGAACAGCAGGTCTCATGAAAATGGAAGAACGCCTGCAGGAAGAGAGAAAGGAACAGCTGAAAAAGCACTGGACTGGCCACATGGGGAAACCAAAGAGCAACGTCTTGTTTGGCTCTTCTTGCGCAACCCCAAAACAGCAATTTGTTACAAAAGATTCTGTATGGAGTCAATTTTTTTGTTGAAAAACATTCTTCAGCTAAATCTGTTCATGGTACCCATGGACTTGCGGAACGCCAACCTCCATGTCCCCATTCAGGAAGACTCCCAGAAATTCCTGAGGCTGGGGGTGGAGATAAATGGAAAGGAGTGTCACTTCCAGTGCACAGCCCTCTCCTTTTTGGCCTTTTCACCAAGAATATTTACGAAGGTACTGGCAGAGACTCTAGCACCGTTAAGGTTGAAGTCCATAATAGTGCAGGTGGCAGAAAATCTGATTCGGGCGTAACAATGGCTGAAGTACCTGGGGTGGATTCTCAACTTGGATAAGTCAAATCTCTGTCCTACGCAGAATATCCTGTTCCTAGGATACCTCAGGTCAGTAGACCAGAAGACTGTGTTCTGTAAAGCCCCCACTCTCCTGATTAGATTCTGGACCTTCTCCTCTGGAAACAGCCAGTGTCAGTCCAAGAACTCATGTCTGTACTGGACTTGATGGCATCTGCAGTTCCAGCCATTCAGTGGGCCAGACTACATCTAAGGCCCTTGCAAGCTTTTCTTTTGCAAATACAGGGGCAGGAGGACCTGGACAGGGAGGTACGTCTGCTAATGGCAGTGAAGAGCGCATTATGGTGGTGGAGAGACCACAAACATTTAAGTCAGGGATTTCTCTGGTCATTTCTGTTTTTGCAGAAGCTGACGATGGATGCGAGCAGATGGGGTTGGGGAGCCCATCAACAAGGGTGGCCAGCCCAAAGAAAATAGACCCCAGAAGAAGCCCAGGCCTCTTCAAATTGGGGAGAGCTTATGTCGGTAGCAAGAGCCATTTCCTATTTTCAGGATCAGGTGAGGGGACATCACTTCATGATTCTGTCCGAAAACTCAACAGTAGTCTCATATCTAAATCAAGGGGGTACCAGGAGACCACCCTACTTTATCAAGATTTCAGACCAGATCTGCCTGTGGGCGGAGAAGAATCTTTTATCCCTGTCAGCTGTTCACGTAAAAGGATATCACTGCTAAGTGGCGGACTCCAAGAATTGTCACAAGGAGAATGGGAGCTGCACCTGGAAGTTTTTCAGAGCGTTGGGGAACGCCAGAAATAGATCTCTTTGCATCAGCCAGGAATGCAACAGCCAGGAATGCAAAAGTGGATTTTTTATATTCACTAAATCCGCCAGATCCAGCCCTGGCGGTTGATGCTCTTCAGAATCCCTGGAATTTTGGGAAAAGCTACACCTTCCCCCTAGGTTAACCTGATTTCCAGAGTTCTGAACAAATTTCTACAGGAACAGACCATGTTAAGTTTGATCACTCCATTTTGGCCCAAAAGGGTGTGTTTTTCACAACTCTCCCTTTTGGCAGAACAACCTTGGTTGCTTCCTCTCAGGGAGGATCTGATGTGACCAGGGGCCTTTTCACCTACTCAAGCCAGCAGCCTGGCTTCTGAAGAGTTGATTTTGAAGTCAAAAGGGACTCATGGATAGAGTTGTGGTGACCTTACTGAGTGTCAAGGAAGCCGAAGACCAGAGCCATTTATAAGATTTGGAAAAAACTCAACTCGTTCTATGAAAATAATAGATTGACAATGGACACTCCAACTATTTTGGAATTCTTACTGCAGGGGGGACACAGAATGCAAGTAATGGCCTTGTCCATTTTTTATCTTGAACGGTTTTTGCAAGAAAACCCTCTAATTTCATAGTTTTGCAAGGCAGTGGGTAAGACCTTACCATCCAAATCCTGGAAATGTCCTAGTTCGGACTTATCAGTAGTGCTAAGGGGCGTCATCAAATCTCCGTTTTGGGCTGTTGCAAGAGGCCTCACTACACAGGCTGACTTTGAAGACATTCTTCCTGGTGGCTATTATCACGGCCCACAGAATAGGGGAGATTCATGCTCTATCAGGGAACCCTTCCTAAGGATTATGGATGGCAGAATAATTTTACTGACAGACCCAAGCTTCATACAAAAAATCGCTTCGTCCTTTCATAAATCCCAGGACATAGTGTTGCCCTCCTTCTGTACGGCACCCTCCAACAGTAAGGAGCAAGATCTGAGCCTCCTGGATGCCAGGAGGTGTTTAATATACCTACAAGTTACGAGCCAACTTAGATCTTCGGAGGCCTTGTTTGTCTTTCTGCTTCCTTGCGTATAGCACAAACAGGCATCCAAAAACACCTTAGCTAGGTGGATTAAGCAAGCGATCGTGGAATGCTATGGAATCCTGCAACTTCCTCCACCAAAAGTTCTAAAATCACTCTACTAGGGCTTTGGCAGCTACATGGACAGAGAAAGCGGGTACTACCCTGGAGCAAATTTGCAAGGCAGCAACCTGGTCAAGGTTCTCTACCTTTTTGTCTGGCATTACCGTCTGGACCTAATCTCCAGCCAGGACCAAGCAATTGGGAGGAAGGTCCTCCAAGCAGTGGTAACCCCCCCCCCCCCGATCTCGTGAGTACTTGTTTATTCTCTTAAGGGCTGGCCTGAAAGACGACTGGGGAAAAACCAGAGTTAGACTTACCGGTAATTTGGTTTCCAGTAGTCTTCCAGGACAGCACATTCCCACCCTAGGATTTAAATTGTTAGGTGTTTTTTTGTTTATGTCTTTCAGATCCATCCTTCAGTTCTCATGGTTAACCGGTCATGGGCCTGAAGGACCGCCTTAAAAGACGAAGTGGCAATGTGTTTCCTGTTTGTAGGGGAGGAGCTCCATCTCTGAGGGGCTGTCCTGGAAGACTACTGGAAACTGGTATGCCTAACTTTGGTTTTGACCTGACTCTGCATGTCAAAAAATATAAAAATGTAGTCTTATCTTTGGTAATGGCAAAAAATACCTGTTGATCCTATCAGAAATTTAGTAAGCTAACGTCCTGTGCTCTGTACCTCTTCTGCATTTTTTATCAGTTAATTTTGTTCCCAGTTATCTCTGTGGACAACAGAGCTCCACCCCCTATGGAAATGCTGGAAGGGTAGGTGTTAAGTAGTCCTAGCACACTTCTTGCTCCTCCATAAATAAAGTATAGTGATTGAGTGTCGTCGCTAGCAGGATCAAACTAAATGGAAATAAAGGGATAAAAGCAAACCAATGCAGCCACTAAAGAACCTGTAAGCTGCAATATATTCTATTTTAGTCTTTGGGGTAAGATAATACTTTAATGCATGTAGCATTTTTGGTCTGTTGAGCTACCCTTCCCATTCAAGTGTTTTGGATGGTATCCTTCAAAATAAAGCTAAATCTCATATGAATCTTAAGTGCACACTTTTTATTTTTTTTTAACTTTGCTATTGTGTACTTGGTGTACAATCATTTTTAAACACTTGCTAGTCAGGGTTGTTTTGAGTGTTATCACCAGCTATTCTGCTCTATAGTTAGAAAGAAAAACTTTACCTACAGGTTGAAGGTGGGGAAATAGGTGTTGCCTTCACACCATCCTGATCATCATGACATAAAGCAATTTTAACCCTTTCTGCAAAATGCAGCTCCCTTCATAGAAATCCAATGAAACCTATTAATTTCCGAAGTTAGAATTGCACTGCTAAAAAAGGTTCAGAACCTCTGTGTTTCAACTGCCTTGGAACTGTTTTTCACACATTGAAAATAGCTGATTGTTGTGGTTTGAGCTGGTTGTCCACACACCAGTCATCTGACTTGAGGTGGAGGGGGTTTTCCAGTTCATGAATGAAAGTAGAAAGCTGGAAGGTTAGGGGTGCTCAAAATGACAAATAGTAGAGGCCTAATTTGGTGGGTTGAGTCATTCACTGACCCTTGGGGATCTCCCATCAAAGTTCCTAGCTGTTTCTTCCCAATTTGGAGTTCCATCTCTTGCCTGTGGGTTCTTAACTAATGGTTATATTTTATAAAATAAAGAATACAGAAAGTGTCTCAAAAGTGGCTAAAGAAAACTACAGTTTCTTATATGGGAAGACTGACTATTAATGTTTTATTATAGGCCTGTACCATCCATTTCTACTGTGTAGTAATGTTTGTAAATCAAAATGTGGGTTTTGACATGCAATTCTAGTTAGAGATTTGTAAAAAGTTCAGTTGCCGTTCTGTTTAGGTTCTGTTGCTTTAGCTCTGCACTTGCTCTTAAAACAGTTAAATTCTGACTTTATTCAAAGCAATCAAGCTTCATATTGTTCCTTAAACAATGTTATTTGATTGTTTCAAGTTCTTTGTATTCCTTTTGTCTCGTGTCCTGACTATACTGTCTGCAGAAAATGCTTTGTGCAAACTGCAGCATACAGTATTGACATTTTACACTGCCTCACTATTCGTTTATGAACTCAGCTGGCAGAAACAAAGTTTATTCTTGAAATTTTTATAGAGATTTCCTTATTGACAAATGTCTGAGTAGCTGTACCTGTCTGGGTTGTTTGCTCAAGATTACATACAAATAAAAGAGAAAAATACATCTGCACGTCTACTAAACACTTAATGTCTCACTCATCCTAATCAGCTTAACCCTGGACAGCTCATTATTAAGGGCTGCTGAGTCTGAGATTTTGTAACAGAGAGCTGAGAATGGTTTAATTCATGAAACAGATGCAACTGAGCACCCCGGTGACTGAGGTATGTATTCCTTTTCTGCGGTAAGAAAACTATCTTACTGATCACCATGGTCCTTTGGGACAGGGTCCAGACCTCCAATGAGGATACTGAATAGTTTGGACACAGCGGAGTGGGCATGGACATCAGTAGCACCTAAGGAGTTGGTAGTGTAAGTGAGAAGCCAGCTGGAACAGTGGGAACATTAGTGCTGTAAATGAGCAAAAGTTGAGGACCTGCACAGTAAAAGACTTTAAGCATGTGCACTTTGTGGAGAAAAGGGTTGGACAGACACTTAAGTGGAGCAGCAGTGATGTAGGTGAATGATATAAGTGCAATGTAAATCAAATAGAAATAAGGGACATCTAAATGAGAATATATGCACAATTTCCTTCCCATCACAAACATCCCAGTGTTCTTTATAGCACAACAAGTTAAACCATGTATAATGTATATATAGAAGATTGTTTGCTTGATTTTTGCCAACACTGCTGTGCGGGGGCATCATAGAATAAAGGGAAGGCGTGATAGCACTTTTCAGGACCTACTTTATACCTATTTGAACATCTAGAAAATATCTGGTATGGTAAGATCAAGCAAGCCTAAAATGGTTACATTTTCCACAAAGAATAGTGAGTTGGAAGTCAGCTTTGTTTAGGAAATCTTACATTAAGAGCTTGATAGTAGACCTATTAGGCTGGTGGGGTTGCATTCTGTAAGTGGTAGGATATTGATACTGGGATGTTTATTATGTTGCCAACGGTAGTGATATCATTAGAAGGTTACTTTGCTGCTGTGGAGGGTTGTTATGCTGGAGAGCTCATTTACAGTTCAGACATATTATATTGTGGCGGGCGAATATGCTTGGAGGTTATAGTATGCTGGGTGTGAATGTGGGTTTTTTTTATGCTGCGGTGTCATACAAAGTGACAGTGACTTCTACAGAAAGTAGAAGTGACTGTAGTCTATTGGGGCAATTTCCCCCCCCCCCCCCCCCAACCATCATTTCTTAGATGTGACTGCTGGCCCATGGGTTCTATATAAACAGAATGATTTATTTTACAACGTACTGTTTTTCCTGATGTTTACCTGATTTAGCCTTTTCTGCGTATAATTTTCTTTTATTTCATACTAACATGTAGCAGGGGGCCCAATGGCTTGCATAATCTTGACTTCTAACGCTTAACCGTTTTTGTGAATCATTTTTCCTGCTAAATTGTCATTCTGTGTGGCTTTCAAATCTGGCAGCACAGCCAGACCAGTGTTCCTATTTTTTTACACTGAAGTTTATCGGCTCATCTCTGTCACCCAAGTAACACCTGGTCTGCTAGGCTCACATATGTGCGGGTGGTGCGGCTACGGATTCGCACGAAAATCTGTGCAGCTGCACCACCCGCACAAAGGAATGTGGGCCTGCGGGCGGGTGCCATTAGTTCTAATGGCATGCTGCCCGCACTGGAAAACGCAACTGTACTGGGAACCGAGGTTCCCGTGTGGGCTGCATTTTCAGAAGTGGTGCAGGGACTTCTTCCCTGAGTGGCACGGGAGTCCATTCAAATGAATGGGCTCTCATGCCCGCGCAAAACGTGGCCTGCACAGCCGCATATATGTGAACCAGGTGTAAGGAGCATCATCACACCAACAGTCATCACTTTGTTCTTTTGTCCTTTCATCTTTTCAGTAGGCCATCCTTAAACAGCACCTTGTTGGCTAACAATTCTGTCCCTCTTTTTCTATAATAAATAACAGCTATTTATAAAAAAAAAAAAAACTATTGTAAAAAAAAAAATACTTTTTTTTTCGCTTAATAGCTGGTTTCTATCATGGCTTTAACTACATACAGGGAGGCTCCATAGCAACAGCTATATGGAGCTTTTTGCATGCCCAAAATTTTGCTTTACTCTGCAGCACCAGCCGGACTCTAACCATTTTCAGTGAACTGATCCTGCAGCATAGATTGGTAGTATCAGCCTTTGAGAAACAAATATTATTTTTCACTTACTGTTGATTCACTTTCAATCCTTTTAACAACAGAGTACTAGTGTACATTATGAGAATTGCTTGTAAGTATTGGAGAGGATGCTGTCCCTTTTTTAGAGTCAGCACAGTGCCAAACCTAGGTACTTATAAGGTCAGATGCCCTAGGCCATATTAACTGTCACACCCTGTCTTACGAAATAGAAGTGCACTAATTTTACATTATTACATTCTTCCATATAGAGCAAGGTAGCATTTATCAATCTTTTCATCTCGTACACCTTTTTTTCCATTGCTAATTGAACACCCAGTAGTATATAGTATAATTAAAAAAAATGAGATGCTATGTCTGTTTATTTTTTTTTTCATTTTTAATTAAAAAGATCTTCAAATAGCTGTAGTACAAGTTTTAAGGGCACCTAGGTTCATGTTGTGCACATGGGCACTGTGAAATGTATTCATTAATGTGCTGGTCATTAAATTTTAGATGTTAACACAATGGTTATATGGCTTGTGAATTGAGATGACACAAAAAAAACATAAGCTTGGTGTCAAAGTAGACTGTAGATAGGAAAGCCGTTCAGGTGTTAATGCTCTGCTACAGCTGAATGTGTTCTTGGGGTAAACCTTGTATTGTCAGTTGACATTTAAAATTCCTTTAAATGGTTAGGTCATTATAACTTAGCAGATTTAGCACAGAAAACTTGTTTCTTGAGCATCTGGTGTAGTCATTAAAATATCTGCCGAACGTGTTGAAGAAAAAAGTGACAGCTAAAAATAAATGTTAGAAGTGATACAGCCTTTAGTTCTCATCCCTGTCAGGATAGCATTATTCAAGGAATAATGGATCTCACACTCGGCAAGGATGTCTCACATCATCACTGATAGAGAAAATAGCTGTTCTGTAATATTGAATTGTCTCAGCCTTTCAGAGCATTCTTGGAATGAAAAATCCAAGTATAACTATACTTCTCATTTGTCCCTATTTCACAACTCATTTCTTTATTGCCATGTGTATGAACACTTTACTGAAACCAAAAGGGCTACAATGCAACTGGGTAGTGAAGTAGTTTCCATCTGAGCAATCCACAAATTTTAAAACCTTGTTTTCATGAAAGAGGAAGTACAACTGCCATGAAAAGTGCACGTTCTTACTAGGCAATCATCTGTATGTTTTGTAAATCTTGCGGCACAGTCTTTTAAAGTGAACCTGTACTCAAAGTAACAGCTCCAACAGATAGCCCACCCCACTGATACTTTTTCATGTTCCCATTGCTTCATTCGCCCGTTAGAGTTGAATGAAATGGTATGTACTTCTGGGTATGGTAGTCAATGCGACTATCTCCCCCCTCATCTAGTCGCTGGAACAGAGCACTGTCACATGGATGTTAGAGGTTCGTTGCCCTTTAGAACCCCTAAATAGCAAGGCTCAATGCTTCCACAAAGTTTTTTCACTTTTCGTTAGCATATAAATGGTATGCAGGGTGCAGAGGAAGGTAAATATCAATAGCGAGGGAGGGAAGGGGATAGGGCAATTAAGTGACCCTCTTACTTTGACCTTGATGGGCAAGTTTCGTGTTCACTTTAATCAAAATGCTTGCTATTTTAGCTTTATGTAACTAGTATGTTATAAAGAGTTCAATGATACCCATTGGCTTAGTTGAGGCTCCATTAACTAAAATGCCTGGAGTTGAAACAGTTGTTTCTTCCAGTAAAAATACTGAAACATTTAATGGGAAGTTTTTAGTGCAATACATAAATATCAGTAAAATGTCCATGCTATCCCTAGTAACCTATAGGTAGGTCTTCTTTATTAATCGAACTACAGTAAATGTCACCATTGTAGATGACTTCACATTCTTGTTCTATACACATTGCAATAAAAAGTCTTTAGTAGTCTGAAAGTCTCCTAAATTGTCTACAATTTCTGATTGCTGGTTTTGAAAATGTTTAAAACTGCCAAAAATGTCTGTATTGTACTGTCTGGGGCAATAAGTGTAACTTGATTTAGCCAAAAGCTCTTTTTTGACTGCAGTGGAGTGTCAGACACTGGAACTCATTGCTTCACATGCTTGTAAATTTCATTTCCTCTAGGAATATCAAATTGAAATGTTAGATTTACTGATATGGATGTGTCAGTGAATCGGCTTCTTTGGACAAACTGATACAAAAATCCCAGCTGTCGTTTTAGTGGAACTATTCTAGATTTTGATTATCAGAAAATAATTAACATGGGTGGGGTTTGGATAGTCTGCTACAGGTGGTAGTGAAAATAATGCAAACCGTCAAGAATATATTAATATCAAATAGAGTATGGTCACCATTTCACATCTGAACTGCTTTAGTCCATTTTTGAAATGCTGCCATACAGGTCTTGAAATGTGTGCAGTCTACAGTTCTTTGGCAGCTTCATCCTGTTGCACATGTAACCACTCCAGGTATTCAGCTTAACTAATAGGGGACATTGCCATCCTGAAATATGGAACATTAGGATGGAGTACTGTTTACATGTGTTTTTTAACATAGCTTTGTTACTTGGCTGCCATGTAGAGCAATCATCAGACCTAATGGCTGCCATCAGACCGTTTCCCATGCTATTGTGCATTTTATATAATTTTTTTTTTTCTTTTAACAATTGACATGTAAGCCATTAAGGGTTGACGGTATCCTTCTTTTATTTTTTATTTTTTATTTTTTTTCTAAATACAACTGGATGTAGAATATAGATTGACTGGTGACTCAGTGGACCATATTTTATTTTTTGTACATTAAGGTGCCCTGGTTACACCATGTAACTGAGAACCTTTGCTTACAAACAATCATAAAATTCCCACTCACATCTGCAAAAAACTATCTTCATCTGTAGGCGAACAGTTCCTAAATATATTCATAAAGCAGGACTGTCTTTGCACAGATTAAAGAAATAAAAAGGGAAAAAAAGAAATCCTATTTTGATGAAAGAATTGTTTGTACTCAGGAGATTTGTGTTGTCTCCAATGAGACAATAAGCATTAGGGTATCTGACGGAGTGCATGAAACAATGCTACAGTGTCACTGACAATTTCCTTTTTCCTCTTGTGTTGTATGCAATGTTTGTCCTTGGTAGCTTGTGGATCTCTCCGCAAATTACTCATAGATTAAAAACAATGGATAAAGCAGCTAAAAGATATTAATAGATATAGTGTCTGCCATTATAATGCTGCCAGCTTTCATAAATAAGCCAGAGGAACATGTTAAAGTCAGATGTATTTAGTTAAGATAAATCCAGTTTTAGATAAACATTGTCTACAATCTGCCATTTTATAAGAAATGTGCGCTTGGGAGTTTTTCTATAAATGTATATAAATACTCAAATTTGACTGAGGAAACCTTCAGTCCCAATTCTTGTCTGGATGTTTGGAGGGGTAAATTGAACTGCATTGTGTGCACTTAGTTGTCCACATTGCAGAGAAACAGGATTTTGCCTGCAGCTGGCTATACATGCCCAATAAGATTGAAGGATATTCCCAAATTCTAAAACTGCTTGAATTATTCAGGTAATATCTGATGTCTTAAAAACAAATACTAAGTACCCCTGGCAGCTGGATACAGTGCAGGGATATAAAGTTAAAGCCCAACTCAAGCAACCCCCTTGCCTGCACACGTCTTAGCAGCTTAATTTGTATTTCAATAGTTAACTTTTAAACATATAAAAGACGTAGGCCTAAGGCACGCTCACCCAGGGGCTAGCAATGGCACATAAGGTAAGAACAAGAAGATAAACCCTCGCCTCACCCCCTCAGTCTCCGCCCGTATCACCCACCTACTGAATGACATTTCAGACTGGATGTCGCTCCACTTCCTCAAATTAAACCTTTCCAAAACAGAACTCCTAATTTTTCCCCCCCAGCCCGCGTTCCCACCCCCACCCTCTCCATCACAACCAACAACGCCACCATCAGTCCCACAGTTATTCCACTAGAAGGGTTCAACAGAAGGAAACCATGGCCAAACAAGTGGAATGTGTCCCAAATTTTTCAGAAGGAAGGAACATGGAGATTACCAGGGAGGAAGGAGATATCTTGGATCAGACCAAACCAAACTGCCAATTGCCTTTTTAAGAGGGACCTCCGGACAAATATCTTACATACTGCGTAATATGATTTGCCATCTGGTGAGTGTGTAATTTTAACAAAACCTTTTGACACATCACCTGAGTGTTTTTAGATCACCACCTAGAGACTTCCTGGATCATATCAGTCACTAATATTCTTGAACTGTTAGGTGCTCTCCCAAATAGGGGAGCTGTGTGATGTGTGTGTGTGTGTGTGTGTGTGTGTGTGTGTGTATGTATATATATATATATATATATATATATATATATATATATTCATCAATATCACATGCACGGCACTTTAGTGTATGCTTTATATATATTTGTCACTTCATATGAGCACTTTGCATTTATTATATGTTTTGTATCCATTTATTTAGCGCTGCACCCCCTTGTTGATTTGTATCAGTCCCACCCCGCAGGCTGAAGTCCTAGGTGTCACTCTAGACTCAAACCTGTCCTTCCAACCCCATGTCCAATCGCTGGCAAACTCATGCCGGCTCCACTTCCAAAACCTCTCCAAAATACACTCGTTCCTAACCCCTGACACTACAAAACAACTCATACACTTCCTTATTATCTCACGACCCGACTATTGCAACTCCCTCCTCACCGGCCTACCCCAACACAGGCTATCCATGCTTCAGTCTAACCTGAACTCAGCAGCCAGACTCATCCACCTTACCAACCTCTCCGCATCTGCCACCCCCCTCTGTCATTCCCTCCACTGGCTCCCGATTGCCCAACGCATTAAATTCAAACTACTAATACTGACGTACAAAGCCATTCATAACACTACTCCGTACTACCTCACTGACCTGATACCCAAATACCACCCAACCCACAGTCTTCGCTCCTCACAAGACCTACTTACTAGCTCCCTGGTCGCCTCCTCCCAAGCCCCGACTGCAGGACTTCTTCAGGACTTCCTCCATCCTCTGGAACTCGCTACCCCAATCCATCAGACTGTCACCTACCCTTCTCACCTTTAGGCGCACCCTGAAAACCCATCTCTTCAGGGAAGTCTACCCCACCCTCACTTAACAGCTGATCTCCTACACTCCTACCACTCCATCCCCCACAGCCACTTCCTCCTGTGCCACTATCCCCTCCCTCCTAGATTGTAAGCTCGAAAAAGAGCAGGGCCCTCGAACCCCTCGTATACTGTTTTGTTACTGTATTGTCTCATGTACTGTCCCCCACTACTCTGTACAGCGCTGAGCAAACTTTCTGGCGCTATATAAATACTGTATAATAAACTCCAGCAGTAGATCAAAAACTGAGGGCAGGTGTAGACTGCCTCACTGAAACAAGATACAAGCAGAAAAAGAAAAGAGGGAGGGGAAGAAGAGGGAGAGGGAAACAACCCCAAAACAGTCGTCTGAACAAAGAGGGGGGACACACTTGATCAGGGGTGCGGGATTGTCAGGACCAACCATCAGCATAGGCCCAAGCTGGCCGGGGGGGATTGTGGGAAAATCCTACATCAGCCATGGTTTCCAAATTTTAAGTCTTAGCAGCTTAATTTGAATAAATGAAAGTCTAGATGGCTTCCATGTTGTCACAACCTGCTTCTTCTCCAGCATTGCATCATGGAAAGTGTGAATAGTGCAATAGAAGCAATTCTTTTGGCCACAGGATGGGGAAAAAAATTTGAAAATATTTTAAACTGGAATTGGGCTTTTAGATATGCTGTGTACACTGCTTCCAGAATTAGCCAAATATAGTGGCGGGTCCCTATATTCCAGTGAGGATGAATCTGTGACAGTTCAAGGCCCTGCCACTATGTGATTTTAGGTAATGAAGGTAGAAGTGACACAGGATTTCCATTAAGGCTTAAGGTGAAGCTCCAGAGTGTTTGCTATGAGCGGGGGAAGCTGTGCTTTAAGCTTTCTCTGGACTTTGTAATCTCGGATCAGGTCCTGAAGCTTGAATGTTTCAAAGTGTCTTGGGTGGGATGGAACATTCAATCCTGCATCTGGTTTTTGCTGGATGCCTGCAGCCTGCGTGAGTACACAGATGTCATAGGGTCATTGTAAGCCACGTCTGGTGAGGTCTTAGAGCAGTTGCTGCCATTCAGACAGGATTTGTGTGAAGATAGTGGTGTGCTCCAGACCTATTTGGGAGATGGGACCCCTTGTTTGGGGGACTTCTTGCCCACAGGACTGGGAAAAACAGGACAACTACAGGGGTCAGGAGAAACTGGGAAAGCTAAGGTGACTAGTGTGTCCAGGGGTTCTGGAAGGAGCCTGTGTTCTCGAAGTGTGTGAGAACCCAGGGTGCTGGGAGATCCCCAAGTGGAGGCCAGGAATAGGCCCTTACAGCAATGCGCTGTGATAAATAGCACTACTGCTATTAGCATTGGTCTCCCAGATCATGGGTTCTACAGGCTCACTCAGAATTTTAAGTGTAGCCAGGTTGGCTAGCATTTTTTCATTATGTATGGTTGCTGGAGAACCACCCTTGCGTGGGCAATCAGTCTGAACTCAACTTTGTGTTGGACTTTATATTTAAATAAAAGTGGGCCGCTGAGCCCTTAATTATAGCTCCTGTCAGAAGTCGATCCACCTCAAGTCTCAGTTCACGCTACTATGATCTATAAGTCGCGTGACTTACAGTGCGACTTTGCCAGGCGACTTGAGGACTACTATGAGACTACTCTGTAGTAACTTTCAAGAAATGTGTGGGTAATCTTCCTGTAATGTCCGATCCAAATCACATCAATATAGATGGGGATCTGACTTGGAGGCGACTTCCATTAAAGTCTATGGGCACAAGTCGGATAGAAGTAGTACAGGAACCTTTTCTAAAGTCTGAGCGACTTCAGTAGTGCTAATTAAGACAGCTCTTTTTGACTAACATGGGATAGCACATATGCGACTTGGGATCTCACAAGTCGGATCCCAAATTGTGGTAGTATTAACTGGGCCTACAAAGCTCACCACCTCAAACATTAGATCTTCATTCAAACAGTGTTTACAAATGTGATATATTTAAATAAGAACACGAGACTATATACATTTTTTCAATAATACAGTAATTCCACCAAAAATATAAATAGATGTAATGCTGTACTGTGGAAAGAAGTACACCCCATTGAGTATGGTCAACTCTGTGAAACCTTTTACTAATCTTTCCCGCAAAATTCCTTCTTTTACAAAATGTGTGTAGGTTGCCTTAACTGCCCGATTTTAAATACCCCACAGTATTTCAGTAGGATTTAAATCAGGGCTTTGATTAGGCTAATCCTTACACCAAGGAAAGGCTGAAAAAAAATTGAGGGTTATTTTCTAGAGTGCTTTGGATCAATATTATGTTGAAGGATACATTTCTGGTTCAGCTTCTGCTTTGAGACAGATAGCTTTACATTCTCATCAAGCACACTTTGGTAAGATGAAGAATCCATGGTTACCTTAATGCAAGCTGCTCAGGCCCTGAAACCGCAAAGTACTCGAATAACTTTTTTTTTTTTTCACCATGCTTCACATTTGGTATGATGATCTCCTGAAAAGCTGTCTTGGACATATCTACTGCCATGTCCTAAACACCTGGCTCTTCAGTTCATTAGCCCACAGCACATTGAACATATGGGCAAAGACCAGGCCTTCTGGAACAATGTCAAACTGTTGCCTTTGCTCTAATTTGTTTCTTAATGAGCACAGGATTTTTCCAGCCACACCTCATGCAGGTTAAATTGGTTTAATCTTTCAAATTGTAGATGCATGTGTTTTGACACCAGCTATTGCAAAAGTTGCCTGCACATGCTGTGTTGACATTTTGTGGTTCCTAGAAATTTGTTTTGTATCAAACGCTCATGCTGAATCTGTGGGGCCAGCCTGCCAGTTGGAATGATTAATTTCTAATAATTTGCAGTCTTTGTAAATTCCTTACCAGACTCCTAGGATTAACAATCTTGTTTCTGATGGATTTAGAGGTTTTTTTCGATATTGGCATGATGTCACATATCAATTGCCGAGAGAACATAGATTTAAAGTGTTACTTTTTTCATGTGACCAAGACAATTTTTTTTTTTTTTTTTTTTTTTAGATTGAAAATGAATGTCATGTCAGTTTTTTGTGTCATTAGTTCAAGCATATCGTCTTTATTTGTACGTACTATGTGAATGAAGTTCTAATGGCTGCCTAATTGGGTATGTTAAAGTCAGCAATTACCATGAGGTGTGTTTATACCCATGAGAGGGTGCTGTGTATATACGTAACCAGTTATAATTTTGTTGAACTGTATTGTTTGTTTTGTTTTTTGTGTTTTTTTTTGTTTTTTTACAAAAGATGCATCCAAAAATTAAGTATTTTGGTAAATGTCTAAAATCAATATTTCTACTGAATGTAAGTTTGTGCTTGGAGTTGCCTTTGTACAAAATTGCACGTTGCCTTTCTCACAATTATCTCAAATTTAAACAAAAGCTGTCTCCCTTATTACTTTCTTTCTATGCTTCTTTCAGTCTCTTTAAATTGGGATACACCCTTGGCAGTCTCCCATAAATAACTCTCTGGCTCCAAAGTTTAAAATATTTTTCTCAGCCCTGTGTATTATTGCTCGTTCTTTGGCTGTGTTTGTATGCTTCTAATGGCAAGAAAATATTTGGTGTCGAAATATTGCTCGTGTGACCAGATATTGCACACTTCTCACCTAGAATATATTCTAAATTACACCAAGCAACAATCAATTTTCCTTAATGAACACTTGTTCAGCATTTGAAGATTATATTATAGATATACTGTGCAGTCTTCTGGCATTTTTCTACCCTACTGACAGTCATGGAGGCGGTCATTACTCCTGAACCTTGGGGCACTTCTGTCCTGCAGGGAATTAAAGTGTGTGCATTGTCAAAATTTAAAATCGTATATTCATTTCCACATTGTATTTCAGTTATTTTTCTAACAATCTTGATGTTTATACGTTTATTTTGTGAAGATCTCCATACATTAACTTCCTTGAATTCTGCAACACATATTCACTATGTCCTGTGAGTAGGCATGGCTGTGCCACACAGTTCAGAGCCTGTCTTCTGAACTACAGAAGCGCTGAGAGGAGGAGTTTCAGGAGGCAGTCAGTACAGGAATCACTGATCATAGGCAAGGTACCATGGGAAATGTAGTCCTTGGAAACTGAAAATAAATATGAAGCTGAAAGTTGTGGAAATAGATGTCCACCAGGCAGGCAGAACTCCCAAAATAAATGAAGATTGTTCAAGTATGCTTATTTTGGAATCCTAATAATTGTTTGTGTTGCTATTGCAATGATGTTATAAAATGAAAATGTATGCTGTGACCATAGATTTCCTTTATCATCTTGAGTGGCCGATTGTACCTTCTCACAGGGCTGTGTTGCATACAATGAGAAGGAAGGTTATTTGTGTTGTCACTGTTGATAGCCCTACCCCTTCAATGCCAGTCAGAGAAGAGCAGGCCACCCCACACACACATTGTGACTGACCGCATAGTGCTGTCCACATCACCTGGGGAGAGGAGGGAGTGTGACTGTAAAGCATCTGGAAGAAGTTATGCAGAACACCTTGGCTTCCTCCACCCAGCTCCGCAGTAGTGAAGACCTGCTAGAATTGGACCCTGCAAGGCACTGAAACTGTTTTCTTGGTTTCTTGTGGCTTATGTGTCTGTCTTCTCAGTAAACACATGAAACACAATTATTTGAAGTGCTGGTGGCTTTGTATCTTTGCATCTGGTTCTGGCAAGGCAGCATTCTCTGTGAGCACCATGAGGTCAAGTACGGTGAGGAGTGCAGCTTCTATTTGGACATTATGATGAATATGTGACCCTGCCCCTGCTTCCTCATGATTCAGGTTTGAGCAATGCCACCTGATATGGGGAAGACTTCTCAAGTCCCATGCAGGTCTTTCCACTTGGAATTTCAGAACTTGTGCACGCAGTATACTTTGCCAGCAGTTTGGGGAGACTAGAGAGCTCAGCAAAAATAAGTGAAGGAAACTTTTGGTGGGTATTATATAAATATAGGTTAATTTAAAACAAATCAGACAGACACACATATGATACAGCTCTGTAAGCAGTCAGGTTGGATGCCCACAAAGGTGATGGAGGAATACCCATTCCCTGATCTCTTCTACGATGAATGAAAGCAGAAGTGACAAGGATTTAATCACTTCCGGTTTCAGAACTCTTTTTCCTTGGCGGTCATAGCCAGGGAAGCAGCTGATCAAATAAATCTGTGTTTGATCAGCTGCTTTGGAGGGTAGGAGAGGCATCAGGAGTCTAATAGACCATGAAGAATACCTGGCACTGCCTCAAAGCTATCACAAGGGATTTTTTTCACCCCTGGTGATGGTAATGAAGGTAAATGTTTTTTATAAAAATGGAAAAGTGTAAAAAATGTGATTTGAGTAACATTAATACAGCTAATAATAAAACAAATTTAGACCACGCACTTCCGTTCCCCCGTGCTTATGCACAAATGCCAATGTTCACGTAGGTCTGACATGCCTATATAAACAGTGATTTGCACCACACGTGTGAGGTATCATCATGAATGTCAGAGTGGGAGCAATAATTCTAATGCCATAGCTCATGTTTAATGCTAAACTGCTGGTCTGTAAAGGCTTTTAAACCATTGCCTTTGGAAATTTTAGGCACTGTGGTTTGTGGCCATTTCACAGGCGTGCGCAATTTAAAATTTTGACATTTATGGTATCTATTTACTCGATACAACTTCATCTTTTATATTTTACAAAACAATTGGGTATTATATTGTTTGTGTGCATTAAAATGTGTATTTTTCCTGTAATTTTTTCATTTGATAAATGGCTGCACGAAGAGCACAACATAATGTTTGGGGGTTCGAAGTAATTTGCTAAAATGCTAAAAAAAAAAAAACATGAATATGAAAAATGTGAAACCCACCTTGAATGGCAAGCTGTTAAAGAACTGGTAACATGAAAATACTATAATCATCTGCCACCTCATCTGTGTCATTGCCCCTTAGGGCAGTGATGGTCAGTTTTCTAGGGCAGTGATGGTCAATTTATGGGGACTTCAAGTATCACCCTCATCATCACCAAAGGATCATCGATAAAATTCAGTGAATATTAAGTATTAGACTACAGACACGCAACAGGATATAGTCAAAGATTAGGCCCATGATACAAGAGATGATAAAACAGTAAATAGTGCAGCACTAAAATACATAAACTAATATCTGTGTATAAAATTCTCCCTAGCTTTAGTGAAAACATTACATTTTTATATTATACAGGATTTATATAGCGCCAACAGTTTGCTCAGCGCTTTACAATATAACGGGAGACAATACAGCAACAACACAGTTCAATACAAGAGGGAAAGGCGGGCCCTGCTCCTTGGAGCTTACAATCTAGGAGGGAGGGGCTAGTGGTACAAAAGGTAGCAACTCTGGGAGATGGACTGGTTGGAAGAGTAGAAGTTTCCATTATTGGCTAAGGGCAGGATAGGCTTCCCTGAAGAGAAGTTTTCAGAGATTGCCTAAAAGTGAGCACAGTAGGCGATAGTCTGATAAATTGGGGTAGAGCGTTCCAGAGGATGGGGGAAGCTCTGGAAAAGTCCTGGAGACAAGACTACAAATAAAAATTTGTAATAATCCACATATATAAATACAATCATAAGTGCAGAAATGAATGCTAATATAAAAGTCCACAGTCTTGTTAATCGCCTATCTTTCCCATGTGAAATCATGTACATCCACATCACCACTGTGTAGATTCCAACTCTGGAATCTTCTACCTTCAATATCCCTTTAGGGTATGCACCCACCTGTATTGTTGGACTCCTCTTTCCAAGTGGTCAAACCAGCATATATCCTCCCCAAGGGTTTAGTATTCAACCTCCTCTGCCTTATAATACCACTTTAATGCAACCTAAAGAGCATAGTACTTTAAAAAAAAAAATATTAAAAGGCTGTGTAGTGCTGCGCAGCGTGAAACAAAGTAAAATTCAAATCATAATGTGTAGGGAAAAGATACACAACTCCCATAGTGAATCCTCTCAATGGGTCATACCACACAGCGTGATGTTACTACCCCCAAGCTCTGCCTTACGTGTTCCCCCCTGGACTTCATCGAAAGACCTGGTCCCCCTGGACTTCATCGAAAGACCTGATCGGAGGGTTAAGCCGTATGCGTTTTATCAAAAGCATAAGAACATTGTCTTGCTTTTACTATGCCAACTGTTTAAAAAGAGTTTGAGATGACTGGATTGTTATGTTGAGATCCATACTTGTCACATCCAGGTGTCTTTAACGTAGAGCGCTGAGCAAACCTTTTGGCACTATATAAACACTGTATAATAATAATAATAATAATAATACTGGGTTAAGCTTGTGATTCTCATGGAATCCCCCTAGCTTTCTACAGAGCTTTGTTCTGTTTTGGTATTATAGGCTTTCACTGGAGACCCTTGAGCTGCATTTACTGACATCTGGTGGCAGCAGTAAGGATCGCAATAGAACTAGGTGTGCATGGTAGCGTACACTAATATCTCTTGTAACAACTGGAATAGTAAGAATATTAGGGATTTCAAAGGTGCCAAAGTCAAACATAATTTGAATTTCAATAAAATACAATTTTTTTTTTTTTTGTATAAAATCAGCGATTTGTGCAGATGAAGCCTGGGGTTGCGTAACTAGTTAGCATGGAGCAGTCTAATATCTCTTGTATTCAAATAGTTGCCTCAGCAAGTTGTCTTTTATGTAACCTTTTTTCACACTGTTGCTTTAAGGGCCAGTTCACATTATATGCGTCTCGGTGTGCGCTTTTTTTCTGCATTCAAAATGTATATAAAGTAGGTTATATGGTTTTCAGTGTTCTAGTTCACAACATGCAGTTCCAGTTGCAGAAAAAAAAGTAGAACAGGGTGCATTCTTCCTGTACAGAACTGTGTTGGAACGAGGTAAAATGCATAAAAAATGCATCAATACCGCACTGGAACCCTATTTAAATTGAAGATGAAAAAATTTACCGGAAAGCACCAAAAACGCACCAGAAGCGCCTCAAACTCATAAACGCAAAGGCGCATGCAGAAATGCATCCGGAATTCATCCAGATGCCAGTGGTCTTAAAATAGAGCCAAACTCAAAAAGTGGAGATGTAATGAATAGGGGGGATCTGGAAATGTTAAGTGAGCCTAACAAGTACACTGAAAATGTACATTGGGGTTGATTTACTAAAACTGGAGAGTGCAAAATCTGGTGCACCTCTGCATAGAAACCATTCAACTTCCAAGATTTTTTTGTCAACGCTTAACTGAACAAACTGAAGTTAGAACCTGGTTGGTACCATGCACAGCTACACCAGATTTTGCACAGTTCATTTTTAGTAAATCAACCCATTGTGTCTGCAATATTTCCTAAAAAATACCAGTACACTTCCCTGTTATGTAGTGGTACCTAGGCTCTCTTGTGCCTACCGCTGTATATCTTGCAGTGTGAGATCTAAGGCACTGCTGTCTCTTGACTGCTAGTCTCAAAAGATTTGGGTTGAGATTTTATGATGTCACCACTGTTCTTGCTGGAGATTTTAGCATGAGGAAGCAAAGCCCTGCCCCTAAAAGATGGGTTCCTCCACACAGACAGATGGAAAAAACCAATAGAAGTCTTATGAGTTTTAGTATTCCATGTTTTGTTTTCAGTTGTCAGGTTATTGTTCCTTACTCATTCTATGTTTTGTTTCCCATTGTCAGGTTATTGTTCCTTAGGCACTATCATGTATTGTGGGAACAAGGTCAAGGAATGCAAGGGTAACCTATTTTGAATTGACTGTCATTTTCAATATTTTTGTGTGATCTTTACCTATAATAATGATGCTACACAAACAATTTATAGAACATTATCATTATTTAAATGGTTTTGTAATCTAGATATTGGGAGCTTCAATTTAAAGTGGAGCTCCACTCAAAAGGGGAAGTTTTGCTTCAAGACTGTCCCCCCGCTTCCCATTAAGGATTGGGGAGCAGGTGGGGAGGGGTACCCGAATTTGACAGGTACCCACCACCACTTCCACTGCAATCACCTAGGCGATCAGAAGCAGATGTTGTCATTCTCCCCCCCCGTAGTTCTCTGGGACACGTAACAGGTCCTTGAAGACTATGGGATCATTCGCAAAGCACAATGCTACTCGCACATGCTTAGTGGGCACCCAGTTGTAAAGCCGCAAGCTGTCACAGCCGGGTGCCCACACTGAAGATGCTGGGGACATGGGCCAGTGTGAGGACACCACGAGATCGAGGGACAGGCGAGTGTCGGGTTTTTTTTGTTTTTTTTTTAAAAATCAGCAGCTGTTTTTGTAGCTACTGACTTTTTTTTTTGTTTTTTGACTGGACCTCCACTTTAAGGAATGGATCAGTGCAATGGTGTATACCCTGTTAAGTTACCTTGAAATGAGTACCAAGGTCATAAAAAAATACCCATATTGCTGCCTAATACAGTACCTTTTTCCTGTGCTTTTTAAATTGGTTTAAATATCTAGCAAATTATTCAGGCCAAACTATTGCCAGGAAAATGTTTTTGGTTTTTCATATTTGATTCAATGCAAGGCTAGTTAAACTGTAGCTAGGTTAACTATTGTGTGTCGTTTTTGGATGCTACCGTAGTTCTGGCAGAACAATGCTAGCTGGGGAGGGAGCGAGAGTAGTTGAACTGTTGACAGTGCAGCTGTGACATCCACTTTTTTTCCAAGGCAGAGCTGGCTCAGCGAGCATGTGTGAGGACCTGCCAGCAGTTGGAGACTTTTGGCACAGGCAGAGCGAGGAGGGAAGATGAGGGGGGTGGCAGCGAGTATCAGACAGTCTTGACTAAAGTAGCGAGGAAAGTGTTTCGACTATGGAATGACGCACATTGTGTCCTGTGCTAGAAATGTGGAGGAATTAAAGCCCCTTTTCCAAGTGTCAACCTCTCCCTGTCACAGGGAGTAAGCAGCACAGCAGAAAGCAACGTGTTAATCAGGGACTGGCATTGTGTGTGCCTCTCAGTTTGTTTCCGAAGCTGCTAAAAGTTGAAGTGGCTTTTTAGAGCAACAGACGCAAGAAGACACTGGCACGTTTTTGCCTGTGTTGTTTTGTACACTCGGAATTTTGAAGCGGAAGGCTACAGCACTTTGAGATTTGTTCTTTTGCACTTTTTTTTTTTTTTCTGTTTCTCTGTAAATGTTGCTAAATAGCTGATGGTTCGCTCCAGACAGCCTGAGGATATGAGCCTGCATTTTTTGTTATCTCTTTCCACAATACAACTTGTTTCCTGCCACAGAGCCTCTAGCTCTCCGCTGATGGCAGCTGATAATTGGTAGCCGCAGTCTGCTGTCTGAGCCACGGTAGTTTGTGCCTTGCACCTGGGACCTGCTGATAGAAAGCGGAAGACAGGGCAAAAAGCTTTGCTGGAAGACACTACTTTCACTTTAGAATTCCTCCAGCAAGACTGGTTTTCCAAGTAACGTGGGATGCTTGAAGAATAGGATCTTTTGCCTACATGTCACTATCCATAGGACCTGAGTATGTCCAGTGATCATTTCAACACCACAACACTGGATGATGCTGGAATTAAAGACCTGTTTTTGGTAAAAGGTATTCTAAAATGTGTTTTTTTTGTTTTTTTTTTTAATCATATGAATTGGACCTGTTCAACATATAACTGCTGAATGTATGACTGCTTTCTGTAATTTTGTATACCAGCAAGTCTTGCATGGTGCTCGATATACTATAGGTGTTTATAAGTGGCTGTGTTTTGACATGGGGGGGGGGGGGTATTTACCAAAACTGGAGCACACTGGGCATAGTAACCAGATTCTGTGTGCACCAGTTTTAGTAAATGACCCATCTTTTACTTCTGAATTACTTTTGTTGTTTAAACTGTTAAGGATACACTTTGGCTTTTTCTTAACTCTTAATGCAAGTACAGGTAAATTGTTTTGTGCTTCCACAAGATCTCATTAACTTGGGGGATTCTGAGAACACAGGCTATATTTATAATAAATATACTTTCAAGACTAATGGTAACCACCGGATACACGTGTGGAATCCTTTATTACATGTATGCTGCAATTGATCAAGTTGTGCAATATTGTAACGATGGTTACTGAAACAAAAAAAAAAAACATGACTATGTTGAACAAGTAAATATACTTTGAAGGTAGACTTTTAGCTAGTCTGGAAGGTGCTCTTTTATACAGCAGAACTGAAGTGTTTCACAATTCAACCACATGCCAAGTGTCACAGTTTAGTGTGCAATACAACTACAGCAGCTTCTGTGGAATGAATGCATAGTCAGTGACTTTCTTAAGGCATATCGTGCATCAAGTTATAGTATACTCTCCGAGGGCTGTCCTGCTATCATTCAAACTAATGCTTAGAGTGCATTTGAGGTAACTGGAAGAAAGAGTATTGAAAATTAAAACCAAGTCTAAAATGTAAAATAACTTTTGCCAGCATGAACTAAAATGTGCCTCTATCTTGCCAAGCTGATGTTTACAGTATATTTTCCTATAAAATATTTGTAGCTTACCCACATTTTGTATTTGTATGCCTTGTTAAACAATCCGTGTTCAAAGCCATCATATATGTTAGCAGCAGACCATTCAGGGTTCTGAGTTGTGCTTGGACAGCTTACTAATGGAGTGAATGACATCATCACCGAGGAACTTTGGGCTGGTTGTTGTGCATTTCTTGCTCAAGTTCATATTATGGGTGAGGTTTAGGCGGAAACTTACCACAAATTTTCCAGACTTCAGACTGCTGGAACACTTTGATGTTCAATTGCTAATTCAGAGAACGGACGTGCGTGCCTCTTCAGAGAATCCTCCCCCGAGCCTTGGTAAATTTAGATGGAGTGGTAGCTCTTGGCACCTTCCTATCTGCCATTCTGTCCCTGTGAACTCCACGTTCTAGGAAAGTCTGAGTGCATTTCACTTTGTTGTGTCTGCCCACAGTCGATTGATAGCACTAGTGAAGCATATGCTTTTTTTTTTTTTTTTCTTCCCTTTCTGTAAGTCTAGTTGACCAATGTGTTTCCCTTTGACACACTGACAGCCTAAAGTTAGTTTTTCTTTTTCGTTATGTCATTTCAGTAAGCCAAGTTTTTAATGGGGAAGTACGTACATTTGTATGAGGTTTTGTTGAGACTATAGTAAAAAGTAGGTCATCAAGCATTGCCACACACAGATTGAGAGAAGTGCTAGTAAACAACTTGGTGCCGCAGCTGGGACAAAAATGTTTCAAGGTATTTCAGTATTGGTTAGATGCCGACTATTTGAATGACTTATTGGTTCTTAGATCTATGAGGAACTTTGCTGGCAAGGATCCTATACATGATCCTTCTGGTCCACCCCTAGCTTTGGCAATTACAAAAGGGTTTGGTTTCTCTTTTGGATTTTTCATTTAACGTTCGTTACCAAGAATGCAGCAAAATAAATAACCCTCTCCCTGTGACAGCAGGAGTGCTAGGGCTGGGTGGCTGGCTGCTGCAGATACTTGACAGGGAGAGCTTACTACTGGAGCCCCAGGGAGGGGTGAGACTCCACTATGAGTCAGTGGCAGGAACATCTTCCTGTTGTGGTAGAAGATAGAAGAAGCTGTATGGTGATTTAGCCTGCCAGTAATTACCTGTACCCAAAATGGTGCTTAAAATTATAGAATGTGCCAAGAGTTTTCAAAAAGCCAGGTTCCAATACAGCCATGGTAGAATTACTCTTGGCTACCAGTCAAGCAGTCTTGACTCAGACTGTCCAAGTGTTCCATAGATAATATCGTTTGTATTGGATAAGACTTGTTCTTTCCATGATGTAAGTTTTTTAATAATGATTTCTTCTACAATTCATAAGTTCTAAATAAACTTATTCTTGGGTAAAGAACCTTTGAACTGCAGAGTTTTCAGATTTTTTTAAGAGCTGTGGCAAAATCTTCACACCCAAATTAATGTCATAATTCCCTGTTTAATTAATGCTGTTAATGTTGGACTAAGATGTGGTATTTAATAATCAGTCTGTGTCTGACTTTATGAAAGGTTCTTTTAAAGGTTTTGTACATTAGTTCATAGTTTGCATTGCCTGTACAAATGTATTGGTTATGAATAGAAACTTTATAAATATAACTGTGTTATCGTTGCCGGGGTACAGTTAACTCTTGCCCATTCTATTTGTCTAGGAAATGGAGGTGGCAATTATGAAGTTTCATGTGTTACTAAGAAGACAGAAATGTAATATTATGATTCGTAATGGAAACCTATTTTGCATAAAGGCCCTGTTCTGTTAAGGGAATTTCCAATTGCTTGTAACATGGTTTCAGATGGTTTAAATAAACCAGCTGCTAATATTGTAGCAGCGAACATTTACAATGACCTTTGTTACACATATTCTACTAGAGGGCTTCTCAATAGCTTCTTGTCTGAAGTCTCACATGGGTCAGATCTATTCAAACAAATGACTGTATCTGCCTCTGTTCTCTTCCTGCTAAACATTTAAAGAGGTCTTCCATGTGCCTCTCCAGGAAAGAAAGTAAATGACCCCAACGGGAGCACTGCAATAATTACCTCCAACTCTGCTATTCTGGATCAAAAGCCATAGCCATAAAAATTGTCTGGAGTTAGTTTTACATAGGAAATTCTAATGTTTCAAATCCCAATGAGTGTATTGGCTACTTGTGTTCAGTCTATACCAGTATTCTGAATTTTTAGGGTCGCTGTAGTCAGAAATTAGACCTCCCTTCTGTAACTTTTTGGGCTTGGGTAGGGTAAACCTGGGTACTACGTTTGCATTCAACATTCTGCTTACTTTCTTTCAAGTATATTCTTTTGATTGCGCTGTTTTCACTGCCCCCTTGTGGACCCCCCTGTATGAAGATTAAAACCAAGGGGTCAGTAGGAATTTAAACTCGTGGCAGAACCCAGACTATTAAAGAGTAACTCAGCTTTTGTTCAGGAAATAAAATCCTCTGTTTTCAATGTACATTGCAGGGAACTTCGTGGCAGATTCCTACCTTTTTATTGTTGAGAAGAAAAAGCCGATTGTTTCACCAGACAGAATTGTTCTGAATGAGTGACTGGTTCATTATTATTCAGCTGATGGACTTTCTTTTGAGGAAAGCAAGCAGTGTCTGCATCCCTTTTTTAGATGTGGTTTAAACTTTGGAGAGTATCTCACCAAAACCTCTATTTCTGTTGCAAGTGGTGCCTAAAATCTGACTTTTAGTTTGGCTCACTTTTCCCCCAAAAGTCTATATGCTAATCACACAAGCAGGAAAATACATTTTTTTGGAGGTGTTCTGCAAATCAACTGTGTACAGAACGCCTTCAGATATCGTATGCCATATTGCATTGAGTTTCACAGAAAATGAAAACGCTGCAGATTGAAAAGGGAAGTTAATTTTTAATAAGTTCAAGCTACAACATGGCTTGTATTGCAATTGTATATGCTTTATTTGTATTCGCTATATGTAAAAAAAAATTACCTTTTAAACTGGGTCTGGATATTGGGGGTCATGGCCAAGTGGTCACCCCATGCAACATGAGGACAAAATGTACATAGTTTTTCACTAATTTTGAAACTTGACTATAGCAAAAATACAATGTCAGTTGTATACACAAATAATACATCCTATAGTCAGATACAGGTAACTTAATTAGAATCTGGTTAGGTTATCTTATTTAAATTACTGATTCTGTGAATGTGGACTTGTATTGTTAATATTGTGGGCTGGAAACATAGGTTGTAGCTGCATCTTGCAACAAGGGCATCTGGGGGATATTGCCAAGTATCAGTTTGGAGTCACATGGATGATCATGTGTGTTTTCACGCTATTCCTTATTCTATCTAAATCTCCTGAAGTTAGTACCATCAGTTGTACATACTGTCCATGTATGGGCAGCCTTAGATGGTGCTGTAAGTTTTCTCCAAATGGTAAAATCTGAGTCAACAAGAGAAACCCATAGATGAGAACAAAGGACGTCCAATCGGCTGCACTCCAAACAATCCACTTTATTGAACCAAGATAAAACCAATACAGACAGTGGAAATACAGTGGGTGACTGGCAGGTAAATGCGGTTCACACTAAAGAGCGCTTATTCATTACCCAGTGGACCCATGTACAAAGTGTTGGTTTTAAGCAACAGCTGTTCCTCCTAATCAACACTGGGTCCACCTCCTGCTACATCAAACCGATTTAAAGGTAAAGACAGTTCAACAAACAATTTTAACATCCTCCAAAGTGCAATGCATAAAATCCAATGCACCAACCACAGGATATGTGCAAGAATTCCCACATCGAACAATGGAGATGGCAAAAATAAAAATAAAGCTGTAAAGAATGTATGGAAAGAACAAACAAAAAATAACATACCATGAAAACACCACATCATGTATAAATGTATGTATATTGGATCCATCCCAAATAAGAAGATATACAAATTATAAAAATAGATATCTCAGATCAGTGACAGTCTCTACTATATCTGGGATGGGGAGGATAGGACAAAGACCAAAAAAGGCTAATAACGCAATGGAACAGGCAGAGACACAGAAAAAAAAAAAAAAAAATCAGCACCAAATAAACGCATGTAGTCAAACGTATATATTCAAAAAGCTGGTAAAACCTAATCACATCAGAGAGGGAGGGGGCCATGGTTGGTCAAAGAAGTTTCTCATAAAAATGGGTAAGATACCATTCAAAATTCAAACCATTAGGAATATGTGTACGCAAATAAAAAATCCAAAAGACTTCATGTTTTTACAGCAATCTAAAGCCCATCTCCACCCCTAGGAGACCTGTCCACTCTCTCAATGCCCTGTATGCTCAGAGCACTAAGGTCACCTCCATGAGCACTGTTAAAATGATTAGCGACATTGGTAGAATGATTCTTTTGTATGTCATACACATGATCATGGAGGCGATCTCGTAGCCTCCTAGTTGTCCTACCAGCATATTGTACTTGGCAGCTTCCACAGGTGATCAAATATATTAGTTGTTTAGTATTACAGTTGATTAAGTTCTTGACCTTGTAAACCTTGCCACTAACCGTGGATCTATATTCCTCCCCTTTCTTAACACAAGAGCAACAGGGACAGCCGTCTATACCATACCTATAGATACCCTTAAAACTCTGCCATGTTCTCTGAGTTGTTCTAGAGGAGAAATAGCTGGAGGACAGAGTATTGCCCAAAGTTGGTGCATGTCGGGAAACAATTTTACTACCGTGGGACAATATTTGTACAAATATATCATCACTCAGAAGTATGGGTAGATAGCGCTCAATGATCCTTTTAATTTTCCCAAACTCTAGGCTGAAAGCGGTGGAGAAAGCTGGTGGTCCCTGCCTGGAAGTACCTCTCCTTTTGTTATTAATAAGTTGTTCCTGTCTGTATTGTTGGCTATACCCACAGCACGATCTATCATGGGCTCCGGATAACCTCTCTGTAAAAAGAGATCTCTCGTGTGTCACCTCTCTGTTGAAATCTTCATCCTTATTGCAAATCCTACACAATCGTAGGAACTGTCCCACAGGAATCCCTCCTGTGTGTTTGGGATGTCCTGAGTCAGCTCTTGCCTGATAAGGGTTTCCTATGCAACTGGTGACGACTGCACCCTCACAATCCCTCAGTGTGACATCCAAGAAATTAATGCTCTGATCGCTCATCTGTCCAGTGAAGCTGAGGTTAAGTTCATTGTCATTGAGATACGACAAAAAACCTTCCAAATCCCCCAAAAAATGGCATGTAGGGATGGAATGGGTTGTCATGTCCAAATATCTTCACCCTCTCCCACCAATCCATATAGCGTGAAACACGTTTACCTTTCAGTCCCCCACTGTATTTCCACTGTCTGTATTGGTTTTATCTTGGTTCAATAAAGTGGATTGCTTGGAGTGCAGCCGATCGGACATCCTTTGTTCTCATCTATGCAGCACAAGAGCTGGGCTAACACCTACAGGAGGAGTTGTGCTTGGAGATTGGGAGTCTCTCTACCTTGAGCAGCGGTAATACATATATGTGTGTATAACAGAAACATCTAGTTAAGCATGCAGTGTGTTTATTACAGAATGCCACTCTGTTTTTTGGAGTTTTGTTTTTTTAATGCACTTGGAATAGTTCTGCCACTTTGCAGCAGCCTCTTCCAAAACAATGTACACTGTTACCCAGCTGTCAGTCATGAATCATGTTTGCATGGTCTCCTGAGGATACAGCATTTCTGGTATAGTATGTCTGCAAGAGATGCGATGACAGAAATGTATTTAGGATCACACATCTATTAATTGATGGTCACTCACCATGAGTGTAATGTTTTCACTAGATAATACACATCTCAAAATGATCTGTAACAGTTTTTCTGTTAAAGAATTAGCACTGGAGTGTTTTGGGTGGTACTCTTGACACATTGTACTAAATAGAAAAGTCCAGTGTTCGCCCCATGCAGAGCTTTATCCCAGCTCAGCAGGGAAATTAAATGAATGAGTATCTGTGTCCCTGCCACACATGCATGGAGCAGAGTGCACCACTCTTGGGTGCTGCATGTATTCTTCTGTGCAACCTTTTCATTCTGGATATGATGGCTGCTATTAGCATACCCATCCCAACTTTCAGAGATGAGCATCGAGGGGGAAAAAAATATGTAGGCACAGTAAGTGCCTTCTTAAACTTGCAGTCATGCAGACCATGAATTAATATGCCAAAAATTACTGGTTAAAACATTTGATGTTTCATGTTAACAGATGCCAAACATAGAATCTAATGTAGTAGAACACTTTTGATACTTCATACATTTATTAAAATTTTCGGTTGTTTAAAAAAACATAAACCAAATAGTAATTTGCGAAGGTTTACATGTATACATACATGTGTAAAAGTTTTAATTTAATTGCCAGCTACTACCTGCAAGGGAAGCCATGAACAGCAGTGGGTAGGTGGGAATAAGGGGTGCAGAGACCTCTTTAAAGTCAATGAGAAGCATGGCAGTCTTCTGTTTTGATATGGGCAACCTTGAACATGTCATAAGCCCAGTTAGTACTTCCCCTTTTCTTCACAAAATCTGTGACAAGTGAGATTACAGTAGTTGCCAGTGCTTACCACACTATTATAAGAATGTATATAAATCAATGCCCACATGATTCACACAGGTGATGTTTAAATTGACCAAATACAGCCATCTAAGCCTCTGACATGCAAGAATCGACTACGTAAGGTTCATAGTACTGTAGTGTCCTATCTCCCAGGTAATTGCTGATTGAAAACTTACAGGTACAATGGTATATTAGAATGATCTTACTAGCTCATTTTATCTATATAGATTACTGGTCCTGTAAATCATGTCTCTACTGGTAATCTAGTTGGGCATTGAGAAAAAGAAATATATATTTCAGAGTATACAGAATATGAAGCTTGTTATGTCCTGATTTCCTTCTTTCATAGGTTAATTCATTTGTCCTCATCTAGACTGGGTGACCTGCTTTGCTCTCTTGTTTGCTATAATTTCCTAATAGGATCTGGCAGTATATTGTAGTATTTCTTCATAGCGAGTCTCTTTCTAGTCAAGTAGTGCTCAGAGAAATGTGTATAAACCCAGACTTTGATTGCTCTGTGAAGCAGAAACTTCCTGGTGGTGTTTTTTGGTCGGCTTTTTGTTTGCAGAGCTTTTTCTGGTATTATGGACACTGGCTTTCTTCATTCTGCTTGTCATTGATTCAGTCTCAGTCATGCTTTGGGCCACTTCATCTGTATTCACTGATGAATTTGCTGTTCTAGGTCTAAATATTTCTTCTTGCAGGGTGTGTGCTGGTGAATCATAAGATACATTTTCCTGATCAGGCGAATAAAAGTTAGTTGTCATTTACCAGACCTAAAGCAGCGAAAATGGGAACTATGTTCAAAGTCAGCTGTGTTTTATTGGTTTATCATTGATCTAGGCTGTGAAAAGACCTACCAGTGGTTGATTAAATGGAGGGAGGGGGGCTGCTTTATCTCAAAATGAAATATTTGTTTTCTTAAAGGATTAATCACTTATTTTTAAATGGATCATGTTGCCCATTATAGATGAGGGTTTTTTGGGCAATTATAAATCTCTGGTTTTGAATACTGTTTAATACCTTTTGTGTGATACGCTTAGGGCAGGTGCCAGGACTCCGTTTTCATGATCTAACAGGCAAGTAGTCATAAAGTATAGTTTATAGTTTATTCCTTGAGTCCTGTTTACACCTGTGTGATTTGTCACGCTTCAGCTGTTGCATAACTGGGCACAACAAAAAGAAACCCATTATTGTCTCTGGGACCTGTTTACACCAAAAACACCTGAGAAATGCTCTAAAATGCATTTTGAAAAGCACATGCAGATGCACAGGTGTTCACCTAGTCTATAAAGTAATCATATTTATGCTTGGTGTCTGAAAGGTTGTGTTTATAAGGTAAAATGCCTTGATCTCAACATTTATTCAGCTTTCGTTAATTTCCTATACAAAAAAAAGATAACTGGGTGTTTGCTACGTCTTTTTCACTTAAGTTGTATTTAATGTAAATCCTTTCACTGAAAAACAATTATAAACTTGCAACCTTTAATGCAAAATGGGTAGCCTTAGATGCCCACACAGACTTCTTACATGTGATGATGTGCTCAGGAGTCAACAGTTGGGTGCGGGCAGAAACAGATGTACTAGCTCTCACCGCTGATATTAGACTTGGTCTTTAAGGACAAAGAAATCCTGAGGCACTGCAGTGTATAAAGTGGAGCTAAACCCTCCAGTCCTTAACAGTAAAGGAAGCTGTCATCTTAGGCTGGCCATAGATTTGGTTTTCTCATTCAGCCAGCAGGCTAAAAAAAAAAAAAATCCTCCAGCTGGACTTGGCGTTGAATACACTAAAGTTTTCCAGCTTGTTCAACTAACAGAAGTCTATCTGAATAGACTTCTTTCAAACAGGGACAGCCACACACTGAACTTCGGCTGGTTTAGCAGGGTATTTCAATCCAACTTTTGCCAACTTTAGCCTCTGATCTACATTTGCCACAGTGCTGTACATGTGATCAGCTATGACTCGAGCCATTTGATGGCTTGACAGTTCAGTTGAGAGCTGAAATGAGCACAATAGCAATTGAGACCTTGTTCACAACAGGGTGTACTAAAGCGTATACTGTGGAGGGCCATATTTAAAGTGTTACTAAACCCACAACAGTAAAATCAGTCTGTATATGTAGTAAAGCATGCTTGTTATACTCACTGTAGAACCTAAGGGGTAAATCCTTTGCGTTGTGTAAAAGGGATGCTTCATATTGACTTCTCTGACTCTCCCTTTCTTCCAGTGTCTCCCTCTTATCTCCTGATAAGACCTATCGTGACGACACTGCACATACTCAGTGTGGTGTGCATTGCTAGAGAGGTTTTTTTTTTTTTTCATCTCTTGGGAGAGGCATGTGATCAGCACAGGGCCAAGCAGCGCTGCCCAAATGGAGGTCAGGGGTTCAACATCCTCCTAGAGAAATCTATCAGTGTTCAGCAGAGCACTGGTTAAAGCTTGTAGAATTCACAAGACTGCTGTAACTGCTGATGAGAATATATATATATATATATATATATATATATATATATATATATATAAGTTTATATTAAATTAATTGCATTTCCATGTTGTGTGTACTGTGGAAGATTAGATAGTGAATGCAGGGTCCTTGGTTTAGGAACACTTTAACTGCAATTTTTTCCCAATTTGACATCCATGTGGGTGCAGGTGCATGTCCCTGTACTTGCACAGTATGTACGTGCAGCCACTGCTTTCCAATTTACATCAATACAAGAGATGTCACCAGCACACCAGAGAACTCCATAAGTGTCCCAACAGTTTATTGAATGATCACATCACAGCAGAATACAGCGACGTTTCTGAGCCATGCAGGACCCTTCATCCAGCTGGTGGTTGCTTCAGCATCCACTTACTCTTTAGCCATATTCAGGAACGTGCGTGTTGGGTATATTGCCTGGCCAATTGACGTCAATGGAACTGCCTGCATGGGGTGCATCCCTGTGCAGGTAAACATGGCCCTCCTCTGGCAACTTGTGTGCATGAGGCCTTGCAGTTTTTTAATACATGGCATGCTTTGAATGTAACTTTTTTTTTTTTTTAAATATTTAATTGGTGGATTTAATTCTGCTTTGTGCCATAAGGAGGGCATTAAAAGTTAACTTGTAGGTACCTGCAGTTTCCTGCCAATGCTGCTGCTTTACTAATGTTTTTGTAGTGGAAAGGTATACATTAAATGTGTGCTTTTTGCAGAGTGTATCTGTCATCTTATCACAGCAGAGAAGCGGTTACAGAATGGGATTGGTCCCTGAATCCTCCCTGAATCCTTCATAGCATTGCCATTTAAGTAATAAGCCTTAGGGAGCAGAAAAACTGGCAATTCAGAAGCTCCTTTATAGTCGCTGAGGAGTGCTTGGCAAGCCAGTGGAACTTGAGGGGTAATGTGGACATTCTTTACATTCAGGAATTTATCTTCAAAGCACTGTACCTACATACCATCACTAGTATATAGCTGTATTTAAGATCTTTCTGATTTCTTAAATATGTCTTATTTTGAAAACATCCATGCTGCTGGAGTTTGCTCTTGGCACAGCCTGAAGTGTGTTTGATCAAAACCTGCTTGCAAACATTTTTGTTTAGACCACTTTGTCTTTGTATGGAGATAGAAATGTAGGGGCTGACCTGATTGTCAAAGGTTTAGGCTCTGGGTCTGTGATCCTGGCTCCTCTACCAAGTAATGCACACAAAACTAGCGTGCAGTCAGCAAAGTCTATAAATCTGAACTTCAGTATTGGTTGCTTGTTTCAGGTCAGTAATGTGTTATCTGGGTAGAGCATCTATTGCTCCCTCCTCAAGAGGGGTGGCAAGGCATCTCCATGTGAGAGGGACACCCCCCATTGTTCCACCCTACTAGATTTTCCTATCCTAGCCCTCCCCCCACCTTACCTTACCTAAACCTTCCCCTCCTCTCCCCAATCCTTACCCCAGGTCTTCTTTTCTGCTCTCTCCCTGAGATTTTCTCCACTGGTCAGACCCCCCCTAGTGAAGTTTGACGACCAGACTATCTGTCCCTATTTCCTATATGTATCATACCTGACTGCCTCCCGCTGCAGTTCATTTCCCCTGAATACTTCAAACTTTAGATTATCAAGCCCCAACTGCATCAGGACCCTGGCTTATTGCATGATACCCCATATCTTAGTTCTTATCATGGTTCTTTGTGTATATACCTGTCACCTTATATATGCAACTCTTACACATTAATTACAAGATATAATGTATGGTATTTCTTAAAAACTTACCTGGCTTTTCTTTACACTTGTGATGATGGGTATGACCCTCTGGGTCTTTTCTTTTGTATTTATCTAATTTCAATAAAGTCTCTTTGTGGAACAAAAATGTAAAGCTTGCCAAAGTTTACACTGTTTGGAAGCCTTTAGTGTATAGAGAATGCACAAGATCTTGATAAGTTCAAAGTAAACATATAAAACTGGGGTAGTGTAGAAGAGGATTAGAACTCCTGTTAGGTTTTCTTTGCCTTCTATATCCCCTCTGGGGAGACGCCACCATTTCCGTGACCATTGTCAATGGGAAATACAGTGATGGGAAATTTAAAATATCATTGGAACAAGAGGGGGTGAAGTTTTCAGAATGTAGGGACACCTGTTCAGTGAAAGCTTTCCAAGATGGGATTTCCTCACACTTGTTGCATCCCGGGCCAAAAAGATAAGGGGAGACTTCAAATGGAAAACAAATGACCATAATTAAAAGGTTTAGTCCTTCTGTAGGTTTGGCTATACGTACACTTCCCTGTGACTTTTAATGACAAAATTTAGTAAAACTGTTTTGTGTTTTGTTTTTTTTCAGCTGAATTGGAGTTTGTCCAGATCATTATCATAATCGTGGTCATAACTGTAATGGTGGTTGTAATTGTCTGCCTTTTGAATCATTATAAACTGTCTACGTGGTCCATCATTAACAGACAAAGCCAAAGTAGAAGACAGGAAGAAGCCCTACAGCCGGTGAGTTCTCTCTATTTGATGGTGTACAGTATTAGTAGATGAGAAACATTAAAAAAAATATTTAAAAATAGAACAAAATGTAAAGTTGTTTAAATCTTCACCACCAATTTCACTCAATGAATAACCAGTTTGGAGTCCACTTTTAATAGGTAACTGTCTAGGGAAAATAAAAGCTGAAATCTGTTTGCTTTGATAACGCTTTCACTTTTCATGCCCCATTTTAATTACTTTAGTCCCATCAATGTGAATTTCAATCTACTGATGCTGTTGGGTGTATGCATAATTTTTTTTGTAAAAAGTAATTGTGTCACAAGTATGACATGAAGTCCTCACCTGATTTGTAGATCGTAAGATATGTTTTTTTGCATTCGTCCTTCCATTGTGTTCAGCTGTGATTTGGTTTCAGACAGTTGAAAGGGTAAAGGATAGTTTCCTCTTGACAGTGCACTTCTAAAACCGCTCTTGGCATTGAAGTTCCACTTTGCGTTTTGTGATAGGAGGCATGTGTCTGGCATGACCCAGACAGCTGACTGAACATTGCGCCTTTGCTCTGTAGGCTGGGTGAAAGGCGTAGCTGCAGGAGGCAGTCACTTCTCATTAGGATAGGCAGTAGACAGGATTTTCTGGTGCTCCAGGGAAGCCATTCTAGTGGAAGTCCTTTTGTATTTATAAATTTCATTTATTTATTTATTTTCACCAGTCATTTAAGGACAGGAATTTGTCCTCCATTTACAGTAGCAGTAAACAAGTTGAGATAACACAACTGTTTGGAGCTAAACCAGAATTCTTCAGTGATTTTGTTACATATATCAAATGTTTGATATGTTTATGTATTTTTCAGTACACAAAGTCAGCGAAATTACTAATTGTTCACGTGATGAAACCTTGCTACAATAGTCTTGCCAATTATGGCTGGGAAAAAAACAAGCCATGCAAATGGTTTTTTAGCATCACTTGCATTATTTGGGCCACATAAGGTATGGAGATTTTTACCTATGAATTCCAGATGCAATTGGTTCGCTAGCATCTGATTTTCCAACAGTCTTTCCCACCACCAACCTTTTGTTCAATTTTCTGTGCAGAGAAGGAAACAGTTGTGGACATTCACCTGTAGGTCAAATTTAGAAGAAAAATTCTGGGGTCCTGTTGGCTTTTAGGCTTGGGCACAAGTCTCATGTCATTTTCAGTGCCGGTCCATTCCAATTTTTGAGTAAGTTAATGATGGCTCCCTTATAGATAAGGCTTAGTAAAATGCCATTATTATAGAAAACCAGTATTGAGTAAAGTATGGAGGATGCCTCTGCTGGACCAACCGATGGACACAGTGAGTGACAGATTGCAGCTGCATGTGAGGCACATTTTAGAAGAACTTCATATGACATCCACCCAGAACAACGAATGAAGAAGCTTGGTGTACTCCACTTGGGTGAAAGAAAACTAGAGCTCCACAATGAGGAACTATATTAAATCATTTTTAATGTTCTTTCTGTTTGATAGACTTTGATGTTTTTTGTGCATGAATATTTACAGCTACAGTACCTTATTATATTATGTATTTATAAAGGTTATGGCTGTTTTTAAGTGTCTTCAGCAGCATAGATAGGCAGGCAGACTGATGGAAGTGCCCAGTCTGATTATTTTATTGTCTGAACATAGTGACCATTTTTAATTGTCTTGAGGTAAAACTGAAAAGAAAGCAACCAGCCTTGTTGGAAGTTATTTGATCTTGATTGGCTTGAAAAATGTGGCATATTGATCAATTTTTCATTCAGCGTTTTACAGCTTACAAAAAAAGTATTGCCATCAGATAGGGTCTTTTGGTAGAAAAGCATTTTATAAGTTTGTGTCAAAAACTTCTTAATTAGATGCTAGCATTTTTAAAATCCGTACACTGACTGTTGTGCATGCTTAGCAAAGTGTAGGTACCAAGATACTGTAGCCCGAGTATGCATGCGTGGTAGAAACATCCTCGGTGCCTGCCCAAGCAAAAAACAGAAGAGGAAAATAACATGGCAATGGTGGGGACAGAGTGGATGTGGGGTGCTTGCGCCTCACATTGCTGGAGAAGAGCAGACCCAGAGGTGTCATATGTGCAATTATGCTCTGCATGCATTCACATTATGGCAACTGCTCGCTGTCTCCACCAAGCGTTACTTCCACTTTGAAAACTATTATAGTCACTATTATGATGGTTATAATTTGGCTCCAATTAAAAATCAGCAAATGCATGTTTAGGCTGAACAGTGTCTCCAATGACTTTTGAAATTTTTTTTTTTTTTTTTATTACTAAAGTTAAGTGCATATGGCTAGCTATAGACAGAGGCAAATAGATCATTTTTATGTAATATGTTGCAGTATGTTGCCAAAGCATTAACTAGCCTGATGTGAGCTATTGACATTTACCAGATTCAAAATCGTATAACAGCGGTGCCATCTACTGGCTGTCAGCATCTTGTACATGCACTGATTACATAACATTGTAGTCATAAGATCCAAAATGTTTGGCAGTCGCGTATGCATCAAGTGCTGCAGACAAAATCTGTTCCAAGTCACTTATGCTACCGTTAGACTACAGATATTCCAAGGGGGTAATCTTGGCCACCAGTGTCTTTAGGACAAAATTGGGTTATATAGATTCACGCCCCTTTTCCTTCTGTAACACATCAATAGCTTTACAAGTTGTTAGAATTTGTATTTTATTTTATTTTTTTAATAATTGCAGATTTCACGTAAGTGTTAAGTTTAATGTTGATGATTTTTTAAATATTTATTTGCCTTCTGGGCTATGTATTTCATTAAAGTATTATCAATGTAACTTGCGTGTTCACAACACTTATCTTCATCACTACAGTATGGTATACATTGTTCAAGCCTTGAGGTCCTAACGGAAATGTGCCATGAACAAAAATAACCAACATAAGAAGCCACTGATGGATGTCACCTGACTTGTAGGCTGTCTGCGCTTATGACTGCACTGTCAGTAAAAGAAAACTATGATTTATGTAACTGTTCTATATGTTTCCCCCCTTTCCCTCCAAAGTTTTATACCCGCTTTTTCAGACTATTGTGAGATCCATGCTGTGCTGTCCTTGAATAGTAATAGCCACTGCCGCAAACTTTCCCACAAACCTTTCCCTGACTTTGTGTGGAGAAAATTCAATTAATTCCCGTGGAGCAACTGTCAAGTAGGGATGTCTTGCTATATGATAGTTTCCCTTATGTTGTCCATAACAACACACCAGCTATAATCTAAGGGTAGCTTTTTTACACACCATATTGTGTCCTTTAAATTTTTTTTGACAGTTTTTTTTTTTTTTTTTTTTTTTTTTTTTGTTATATAATTTTTTGGTTAACTTACTGATACTAGAGCCATTACTTTTAAATGACAGTTTTGCCTACTCTTTTCTCATCCATAAAATTAACTCTTAATAGTGTAAAGCATGTTTTAGGCATTCTCCAGAAAAGTATAGTATTAACAGGCTTTTAAATGAAATCCCACATAAGAATAGTGGGAAATAGTATGATGTGTGTGTTGCATAGTAATGGTTCCCACCAGATAATTTCATGTTTGTGCTCACCATGAAATCCTTTTCTTCAAATTCATTGAGGGATACAGGATTGAGAGATAATTGGGTTATACTGAAGCTTTCAGGGAGATTTGGCAAAAACGAAATTGACCAGTTCCCCACACCACTAGCAACCGCCCCCCTGAAAATTGCTGCCCTAGGCAAATGCAATGTTTGCCTTCCAGTAAATACGCTGCTGTGTGTGGCAGCAATCGGGGACACTGTGACTGGCTGCAGTTGTAAGGTGACACGGTACTGGTGTGGCTAGTGATCAGGGACAATGGCTGGCTGCTCTGCAGACACTGTATGACAGTGCAGCCAGTGTCCCTGACTACTAGCCACCCCAGTAGTGTATTACCATACCAGTGCAGCCAGCCACAATGTTCCCTGATAGCTAGTCACCTGCTCTCAATTTATGACTGGCCACATCTGATGGAGGTAAGGGAGGCTTCAAGCAAGTAGGCGCTCAAGAACTCAAGAAGGGCATAGCATTCCAGGTTTCTGTGCCAGGTCACACTGAAGCTGTAGGATCTTGAACTGGGGGGGCTTGATGCAGTAGGACTGCTCCATATGTGTTTGGGTCAGACATGTTGCACCTCAAGCAGAGACAACTTGGCTAAAATACAAGGTAAACCTTTGGGTACTGACAAAGCAGCTGTTGGAAGCAGGAGAGGTTTGCGTGGCCAAAGGTGACCAAGTCATTGTAGTTGGCAGCAAGTACTAACTGAGGTGAAACCATGTGTCTCTTGCAATAAGGAGCAGTGGCAGGAAGATGCTACTTCATGCTGACTGGTAGGAAAATAAGTGGTGTGTGTGTGTGTGTGTGTGTGTGTGTGACACTCAACCTAGTGACACAGCATTCTTTACCTGCTCATTAGAACACATTCCATGTAAAACAATAGAAAATCAGGGATAATAATTACACCTAATGGTTCTAACAAAATTGCCTCCTGTGCTCGGCCCACATGGCCAAATCAGAATTGCACCAAAAGCAGTGCTACTGTTCTGGACCTGGAAATCACTCCATTGTAATTTTAAAGAACTACAGACCAAACCCTTTTTTTTTTTTTTTTTTTTTTTTTTCCCCATTTTGAATAGAGTAAGGGAGGGTTATAACCCCTGTCATTTTTTTTTTCGCCATCTGTGTCCCATTGCAGAGATTTCCCTTCAATTCCTATCCCATAGCCAAAGCGGAAGTGAGAAGAAATCCATGCAAATAAGGGAAATCCTTGGGACCCCCGAGGTCACCAGTACAAGTGTCCAAATTCAAAGATTTCCCCTCTATTCTGGGGAGCAACCCAAAATTTGGAATTTTCTTTTTATTTCACTTTCAGTAATGCTAAACAGGGGCACAGACAGCAGTAAAAATGAAAGGTCTTCTAATCCCTCTCCATTCTATCCATAACGTAAAAATAAAAAATAAAAAGTTGCCTTTTAGTTATACTTTAACACAGTACACAAAAATCTGAAACATGCCATAATGTGGAACCCGGAGCCTGAAGGTCACATTCCAAGCAAGTCCTGCAGAGTCCAGGTACAGCATCCAAAGTTATTGCAGAGGATAGGCTATTCGCGATAGTCTAGATAGCTGCAAAAATAGATCAGTTCAATGAGCATAAAGGTGAAGTCTTAATTGAAGAAGAGAAAAATCTTGAAAAAAAAGGAAATAAAAATGGCTAATAAAAGCAGTTACACTTCTCAGTAGAGAAATGGCATCCTGTTTGTTATTACACGAACAAAACACTGAGGCATGCTGGAGGGAGGGGGGTTATACGAGGGTGGTCACTTTTTATTTGCTAGTGTCCTGATGTGGCAATATAACCTGGTCACTTGTGAATCCCATGGCCCTCAAAGAATGAGAAACTTTTTTTTTTTTTTTTTTTTTTTTTTTTTTTAGCAGAGAACAGACTGGAGAAAGGAAGCACAATTTCTAAAACAAATTTTAGCTTATATATATTTTTTTTACCGGTAATTATATTTATATTCTAAATTTATATTTCAGCACCATGACATGCATACCAAGAATAACTTACTGTACTGTGGGAGGAAAAAAATCAATGCATAGCTCTCCCCTCCCTCTCACATGTACAGTGAGGAAAATTAATTTTTTGATCCCCTGCAGATTTTGTAAGTTTGCCCACTTACAAAGAAATGAAGGGCCTATAATTTTTATCACAGGTATATTGTAAATGATGGATACACAATATATCAACCAAAAAATAAAAAAAAAAGCCACATGATACAAATGTTATAAATTGAGTTGTAGTTCAGTGAATAAAATAAGTATTTGATCCCCAAGCAAAACATGACTTTGTACTTGGTGGAGAAAACCCTTGTTGGTAAGCACAGAGGTAAAACCTCTCTTGTAGGTGGGTACCAGGTTTGCACACATCTCAGGAGGAATTTTGTTCCACTTGTCTTTACAGATCTTCTCTAAATCCTTAAGGTTTCTTGGCTGTTGCTTGGCAACTCAGTTTCAGCTCCCTCCATAAATTTTTCTATAGAATTAAGATCTGGAGACTGGCTAGACCACTCCATGACCTTTAATGTGCTTCTTCTTGAGCCACTCCTTTGTTGCCTTGGCGGTATGTTTTGGGTCATTGAAGATGGGTAGTGGATGGGTCTTCCAGAATGAGTGTTCTGGCTGCGGGAAGAAGGTTCTCATTCAAGCTTGTACAATACATGGTCCTGTCCGTTGGCTCCTCAATGTGGCAAAGTCAACTGTACCTTTAGCAGGGAAACGGCCCCAAAGCATGATGTTTCCTTGTCCGTGCTTGACTGTAGGGATGGTGTTCTTGGGGTCAGTCAGCATTTTTCTACTTCTAAACACGGCGAGTCGAGTTAATACCAAATAGCTCAATTTTGGTCTCACCTGACCACAGCACTTTCTCCCAATCCTTCTCTGAATCATTTTAGATGTTCATTGGCAAAGTTCAGACAGGCCTGTACATGTGCCTTCTTGCAAAGGGCAACCCTGCGGGCGCTGCAGCATTTCAATCCATAGTGGCGTATTGTTACCAATGGTTTGTCTGGTAACTGTGGTCCCAACTGATCTTTCACAAGCTTCTCCTGTAGTTCTGGGCTGATCCCTCACTTTTCTCATGATCATCCTTACCCCATGAGGCAAAATCTTGCATGGAGCTCCAGACCCAGGGCGATTTGGTTATTTTGTATTTCTTACATTTGCGAATAATTGCTCCAAACAGTTGTCTCCTTCTCATCAAGCTTCTTGCTGATAGTCTTGAAGCCCATTCCAGTCTTGTGCAGCTCTATAATCTTGTTCCTGATGTTTTTTGACAGCTCTTTGGTCTTGCCCATGGTGGTGAGGAAGGAATAGATTATGTGGACAGGGTTTTTTTTTTTTTTTTTTTATTACACACATACTGAGTTGTCATTAGGAGCACCTTCTTAAATTGACAGGACTTAAATTGACAGTACCACATGAGCTCATAGCCAGTCTGTGGGAGCCAGAATTATTGTTGGTTGGTAGGGGATCAAATACTAGCTCACTGAACTGCAACTCAATTTATAATATTTGTATCATGTTTTTCTGGATTTATGGTTGATATTCTCTCTCTCATTTAAAATACACCTATGATAAAAAATTATAGACCCTTAATCTTTTTTTTGTAAGTGGACAAACTTACAAAATCTGCAATGGATCAGATAATAATTTTCCCCACTGTATCTATATAAAGTACATATATTAGAAACCTGGTTAATTTAATGGTTTATTTTGAGATGCTTATAGAATGCCCATAAAATCCCATACCCTGTCCAACAATATCCATGGTGCTAGTGGTTAAAATGTCCAGCAATATCCCTCACCATTTAATGCATATACTATCCTAGTGGTTAAACATAATTCACCTACATATCCTTGATGATCTAGTGGTTACACAAAGTACGCAAGCCTGTTTATACTGGCCAGCAATGCTACTGACTAGGTGGTTAGATAAAATGATTTGCAATATCACTAGTGATCTTGTACCTTGTGGTAAGACATGAACTTGGGCATCCTCTGAATTCTTTAGCTGAACCCCAAGATCGCTTTTTTTTTTTTTTTCCACGTCAGCTGCAGGCTGGGTCATTCAAACCCCAAAGCTCACATATACATAGAGGCTGGCCATTGGGCTGGAATGACCTGGCTGACTGCTTATAATATATTGGAGTAAAGAGTGTTTGTCATTTGGCTACAAATGAGTTCAAAGGATGCTCATCTCTGCTTGTAATTTAGTGGTTTGGAAACGGTGATGATGCTTCATGGTCAAAATGATTAAAATAATAAATTGCCCAGCAAAGTTTTTGGTAATTCAGCCTTTGTTAATCACACCTTAAATCAGGGGTAGGCAACCTTTGAGAGGTGGAGAGCTACCTGAACAACATGAGAGATCAAAGATCACTGGGGTTTAGTGCAATTTTAAAAGAGGCCTAACTAAATAGTAAGGACAATTGTAGAAAAATATAATAAAGCAAATGTCACTGTAAAAATACAAACTTTGCCCAACTGACTGACACTGTCCATTTTTAAGGTAGGCTGAGGTTGGTGTCAGGGTAGAGGATGGTGTCAGTGTGGTGTTTTTTAGGAGCCCTTTTGAAAGGGGAGAACTTGGGGTAGGGGCCAGGCAGCAGAAAAAAGGAGGAACAAGGACAGGAGGGGCAGAGGGGGAGGCATTTACTAGATCGATCCCCTGGATTTTTCTCCTATAGGAGCTGTACGGTGCTCCAGGAGGACAAAAGGGATCATCGGAAGACAGATATTTTAAGAATCTGAATTCCCAGCAAGTGACCGGGGACTGGGATTTTACCACCCCCCCTCCAAGGCCGCCTAAACGGCCTCTGTGGTTAGTTCTCCAATATGTTTGGAACAACCTACCTGCCGAGTTCCTTCAACAACAGTGTGCAAGTGTACCTAGAAGAATTGATTCTGTTTTTGCAGGCAAAAGGTGGTCACACCAAATATTTTGATGTGACATCTTCTGGTCATTAACTTTTCAGTTTAATTGAAAATAAACTAACACTTCTGTTTCTGAAATCATTCTTAATTTACAGCTTTTTTTCACACCTGCCCAAAACTTTTGCACATTAGTGTGCATTCCTATCCAGGGCTGTGAAAGGCCTAGACACGTGTTACCATTTAAATGAAAAAGGCAACTTCTCTCCCTTTCATTGTGGCCATGCTCTGCAAATTGGCCAGGACAATCAACTTAAAGTGGAGTTCCAGCTGAAAAAAAGTCAGCAGCTACAAAAACTGTAGCTGCTGACTTTTAAAATACAGCCACTTTCTTGTCCCTGAGTCCAGCGGTGTCTTCACTGTCTCCTCTCCCTGGCACCGCCATCTTTAGTGTGGGCACCCGGCTGTGACAGCTTGTGGCTTCACAGCCAGGAGCCCACTGTGCATGTGCGAGAAGCGCTGCGCTTTGTGAATTGCCCAGTAGTCTTCTGGGATCTGTCACGTGTCCCAGAAGACTGCAGGGAGGGAGGACAATCTCTGCTTTCGATCGCCTAGGCCAGGGGTGTCAGAGTGGTGGCCCTCCGGATGTTGTGAAACAACAAGTCCCATCATGCTTCTGCCTTTGGGTGCTTGTAACTGTCAATCTTGCAATGCCTCATGGGACTTGTAGTTTGGCAGCAGCTGGAGGGCTGCCAGTTTGACACATGTGGTCTAGGCGATCGCAGCTAAAGTGGGAGCGGGTACCTGTCAAATTCAGGTAACTGCTTCCCAAAGGTGCCAATCCTTAATGGGGAGCAGGGGACAAAGCATTAAAGCGGAACTTCCCCTTTTTCCCCTTTTTCGTGGAACTCCGCTTTAGTTGGCACAGAAGAGCAGACACTGTATTATGATCATTACTAACCAGCATGTTTTCAAAAGGAAGAGCTTTTTAACTTGATATCCCTAAAATTGAAATGCATTACTTACTTTTTATACTATAGTTGTGTTTTTTTTTTTTTTTTTTAATTCATGCATTGTCCATGAAGGTTGTAATTTTTCCAGGTTTGCTATAGTGAATAGTATTTAGTGTCATTTTAGCTGGACTTTAGTAAAGTTGAAGATATTTTACCAGTCATCCAAGGGGCTTCCTTAGGTGAGTGCTGGAAACATTAATATGTTTCACCCCTTAAGTTATGTCTTGAACAGTCAGTATTTGACTAAACACATTTCTTTGACACCATGTTAAGGTGTTCTTAATAAGGTGGCTGTATGTTCTCAACCCTTCTTTGAACACTTTTTCGAACAGAGGAAGTCATGAAACATTTTAAATCTGATAAAAAGCTCTAGTTGAGGACTGCTACCACCATCTCTACTAAAATAGTCTGATATGAAGAAAAAGAAAATCAGATTTGTTATGATTTTTTTTTTGAACATCCGTTAAATATGATGCTATATGCTGATTTTCTGTCCTTTTCTCTTAGGAAAGGTGTTTGTGGCCTTCAGATAACTTAGAGTCACGACAAGGAGCATCAGAGGTATGTTTTTAAAATTTTATTCTTCTCTGATTCTTTTCCAGGCTCTTTTAATATATACAGTTTTATATACTAACACATAAGCTGATTAAATAGAAATCTACTCCTTTTACTTATCTAGCCATCTGCTCTCTCCTCTGTAAGATACAATAGACATGGTTTTGCATGGAATGGACTTTAGTCAAGTATCAGGTTTAGTAGCGATTTAGTATCATGGACCTTGATTGAAACATTTCTATGTGTACCTTGGGTTTATCTATGTGTAAACTGTCCTTTTTATTGTATGATCTATTATGCACAGTAGCGATTTCTGGTCCCTTCTTCTCGCTCTTGCTCAGTATTCGAAAAAAAGGTGCACTGCTCCCCATGGAATAAGTGTTAATCGTGTCAGATATCGGTGGATTCCTCATATTTAATGTCTTGGGTATTCTTACCATAGTGAGTCTTCTGCACTACAATTCTCAGATCAGCCCAACTGCCATGTCTGGTAAGTGAGGGTCTTCCAATTAGATTTCTAAATGTTTTCACGTTTTGGAAAAGAAGATTGAGGTGGCTTCTGCTGCAGCTAGTGGAGTGAGATTTCATTGCAGGTTGGCAAAAAACAGCAGCTCCATAAAATAGATCATCACCTTTAATTCCCTAAAATATTTGAAAAACAAACCGCAGGTAATTCAGACAGTAAGCATCTTCTAATTGATACATTTTTGCATCAACTGGTGAAAACACTGACTGTGCGATTCCTGGATGATGACTATTCTTTTAATAGGTTCCTTTCTTTTATGTTTAGATGCATATAAAATCTACAGTATTTGTACATACAGATGAAAACATATTGACATTTTGAGCTTGTCCATATTCCTCAAGTTGTCTTGCTTTATTGTAGATCATGTACGCATCAAGGTCAAGAGACAGATTCACGACTCCTTCCTTTATGCAGAGAGATCATTTTAGCCGCTTCCAGCCAACATATCCTTATATTCAGCATGAGATTGACCTTCCACCTACTATTTCCCTATCTGATGGAGAGGAGCCTCCACCCTACCAGGGTCCATGTACTCTGCAGCTACGGGATCCAGAACAGCAGATGGAACTTAACCGAGAATCTGTCAGAGCACCTCCAAACAGGACCATTTTTGACAGTGATTTGATAGATATATCGATGTACAATGGGGGTCCCTGCCCACCTAGCAGCAATTCGGGCATCAGTGCAACCAACTATAGCAGCAATGGCCGAATGGAAGGGCCACCACCAACCTACAGTGAAGTTATGGGAAACTATCCAGGCTCATCGTATTTCCACCACCAGCAAAATAACACCTCTCCTCCTTCTCAGACAAGTAGTAGACTTACATTTCAAGCAAGTGATGCAGAGAGCACAGTAGTTCCTGTCAATGGAAAAGACAGACAGCCAGGGAACCTTGTTTGAATCCTCCCAACCTGAACTTATTCCACACTGAGGCAAGAGGTCATCATAGTTGTCTCATGACTTTCACAGCTCGACTGCCCAATGCATTTGAGCTTCAAGTGGTACAAGTTAAACCAAATGCACATATTATTGTATGCATAATCTGATACCAGTCAGAGGAAAGCATGCAAATGGATTGAATGATATACACGTCCTTTCTGTTCATGATTTGTTTCAGGAAGAATCATTTTTATATTATCATGTTTCAGTTATTTAAATTTTGCAAGATCTTGGCACAAAACTCAAACTTTTCAAAGCTTATTTTATACTGACATTGATGACAGTCACATAGAACAAGTAAGTGTTAACTTAGAAATGCTATGGTGTTTTAGGGAGATGGCCAGTGTTTGTGGTAGGGAACGTGTAGGTGCAGTGCTAAATATTTCATAGAAATCTATACCATATTCCAGGCATGTGTACAGTGTATGAAATGAGTGAATGAAATGAATGAATATGCTGAGTATTAAACCTGTTTTAGGGCTAAATTCACTAAATTGCAGTAATACAAACCGCATGCACACATATGAATTGTTTCCCTTGCAACATTAACCGTTTTTTTAAAATTTTTTTAAATCTCAATGTGTGAAGCTTCCCAAGTCCTTCTTAAAAAAAAAAAAAAAATTGCCACTCCCCAGAGGCACCAGTCCTGGAAGCATATGGGCTGGCATCTCTAAACCATCTTTAATCCCCTTAAAACATTGACTCATTGCTAAAGTACACAAGACTCTAACACCCTTTAAAATAAAGATTAAAAAAAAATACAAAGAAAATGTTACAGAAGCCAATATTGCATTAAGAAAACCATTTGTAATCAAAACTCTGCCTTTACCATTTATTTGTAGGATGTAAAAACAAATCCATATGTCATTTAGTCTTCCACATGCTCCATACGTTTAAAAATGTTACTGCCAAATGCATAAAGCAATTTATGTGTTTTCAAAGTTTCCATATTAGTGCTCTATGGTGAATTCAAGACCAATTTTTCAGTCTGTGGGTCGAGATCAAAGGGATATTTAACTCTGCCAAGGATCCACCTGTCAATAGTAGGAAAAACATTCTTGGCCAAAGGACTGGGGAGACCAATAACCGTATGGATGAGCTTTTTACTCTGTTATAAAACAAGACCACTTTGCTAATTGGTTACATTTTTTTTGTGGCTTCTGTATTAGAACTTTTCATGCATGACTGGTTCACTGGGACAGATTATAAAAAAAAACTTACTGTCCTCTATGTGGCTTATTGTTTTTGTGGACCCATTCCTCTAGAAACACGGGCTCAAAGCTAAGAGGCACATGTGCTGGCATCATAATGGCAAAGGGAATGAATGCCACTTGTATGGTTGGTGTGCTGGGATGGTATCTTGGGGAGCTCCACACATTTTTCATTTGAAACTGAAACCATCAAGTGCTAATTCTGTAACCCCATTGGACAGCTTCTAAATTATTGGTGTTTAATGTTCTTTTTAAAACCTTACGTGTTTATTACTGATTGTGTTTATTCTGTTTATTTTTATGCTAATCAGTATTTGAGTTTTAATAAGAAAAGTGGGTATAACGCTCAACTTACAAATCTTTAGTGAATCTAGCCCTTAGAGAAAAAAAGTTGCACTAACTGTTCGGATTATCCTTTTATAAGGGAAATGTGGTATGTTAGTCTATATTTATCTTGCAATATTTCCTGTTGTGGGCTTAAGATTCCCAATGTTTTAGATGCCCAACAAAGGAGTACCATCCATAATTATATATTCCATGTGGTTATCTGCAGTATACAAAGGGATTTATTGAATGGGTACCTCTGAAAAATTGCAGTCCCCAGAGAGTTGGGTGAAATGGGTGCACTGTGTAAATACTTATCCTCCATACCCTTTATCCATAGTTAAAGCATCAGCCCAACACTTCTGGTCTCCATCAGCATATGGGTTCTTGTGCCTGTGCAAACAAATAATGTCCACAGGACTCCAACCCCCTGAAAAAGAAGGGACATGGTATTTAAACTGGTGTATAGGAGCACAATAAGTATTAACATACCACACTCGGCTCTTCTCTCTCATGATGTTCTCCTGTAATAACATAATATACTTGGCTACACACATACAGCTTTCATATATCTAAACTGATAAAAGTTGATCTGTGAGTGGTGTTTATGGGTTACAACACATCGCTTTGGACTTGCTTTTAAATTAGCCACTGAGTCTTTAAAACTGTAGTGGAGATTATATAACTATTTTGTTGGCAGGTTGAAATACCTACTGGCTTCTTTTATTCCCTGAATTGCAACTGGACATCTGGACTTTCATACTCGTTGGGGATTTTCATTTATTTGGCATTTTAGTACATGCAGCCAAGAAAAAGATTGAAAGTGAGTCGGTTAAAGGTGATTTCTGTGGCAGGGACATCTTGCTGCTAGTCTTCACTGGGAACTATAAGAGGCCAATAGGCGTTTTTGATCCTAACATCAGATTTAAAGGAATTGACCTGAGACTGGTTTTCAGTTTGGGGTCAACTAATGTGCTAACTCTCCACATGCTTTTAAAGCTTGCATATTAGTCTATACCTAAAATATCTGGTATACAGATGCATTGAAAATTTACATTTCTCAAAAACTGGAAAACCATTTTTTGCCTATCTCTGATCTTCATTAATATATAGGCTTTTTTAAGAGTGAAATAACACCATTCTACCAGATGCTGTATGTATGTAGGTGAAATCACTGAACTGAATAATGCCTCTTCACATTTGGATATGTCGTTTCTTTACTTTTTATTTGCACCTAAATTTTACCACCATAATTTTACATTGCAATACTACTGGCAGTATACATTACAATTTTTGGTTACAAAGGGATTTTGGTTCTTATTCATGATGATTCAAAAGCCACCTATATCATTGGTGAACTGGCTGTAGAACAAAGTCAGGCGTTTTTGTTTTAGAATGCCTGAGTGGACCAGTATTAAATCACTACCTGTGCTTATGTTTCCAAACTGTGTGTCAGATAAATGCTATTTGGAGTTAAGGCAGCGTATTTTTAATTACCATCTGGTGGCTAAAATGGTGTTCACTTGCAGCAGACTATAGGATTAGGAGAGCACAATGAACAAATGCAGTCCTAGAGACCATTGATCTTTGTGTTGTCCCTAGGTGTCTGGACATTTTAACACTTTAGCTGTCTATCTGTTCATTGTGGTTATTTGATTTAGTTTACTGCTGACACTTGGACTCTGGCACAGGGAATCATGGTAAGCGCAGGTAGCAACTTCTGCGCCACTTATGCGGTATGACAGATGGCTTATCAAGTCTGTGACATGTTTGGATGTTAGATAATGCAGAGAGCCAGAAAAGCACTTGGTATTCCAAGCAATTTTTATAATTTTTTTCATCTGCGATCAGTGTTTTTCTCATTTTAACCCTTTTTTTTAATAGATAAAAGCAAACTTAGACCATTGTTTGGCCATTTTGTGGTATGCATATAATTTTGAGTCATAACGATGCCATCACTTTTTTTTTAATGTCCCTCTTACATTAGTTAACAACCTAACACTCTCAATCTCTATCTGCTTTTGATATTATATATGAAGCATTTTTATTGGTAAAAAAATAAAATAGAAAAAAATTAAATTAATTCAAGGCTTTAAAATGTTTTAACTAGATTGTGTAAATTGTGTACATTGCTGGCTTGTTTGTCTAAAATACCACAGGCTAAGATTTTACTCGTGGTCAGTGTGTCTGCATAAAAGGATGCCAGGGAGGAGATTTTTAACTTATTCTCTAACAACCTACAAGAATGATTGGGCACAAAGATATCACCGCTAGTGACTTTGGGCCTTTAAAACCAGCTGCTATTTTTGTAATTCAGCACTTGTGCTTTGAGCAGATTCCTTTATGACTCTGAGCCAGGCTCTAGGATTGTACAGATATCAGTGTTAAATGAATCAGTAGGCTAAGCACACTTAAAATGGCCAAATGTGTTTTGAAAAGAAAAATGTGTTATTAGTCTAAGAATTTGTGTTGGTGGACTTTGGGCTTGTTGATGGCCTCAATTTGAGACACTCCTGACAGTAATCAGAATTCATTGACAAATGCTTTTGACCTGCAGTTGACCACCTCTTGACCTGCATTTGACCTGCTTAAAGCGGGTTTTACAGTCCCGTAGGCTTGTATGGGAATTCGAAACCTGTTTATTCTTAAAGATAAACTCCAAGCAACCGGCTAAATTTATACAAATTAAATACATATGAGAGCTGTTTTTACCTGACAAAAGCTGTATATTTCTGCCCATCCATTCCTGAGATTTAGACTCCTCTGCCACATAGCACAGCTCTCTGGCAGATGAAATTTGATTTTACTCAGCTACAGTTAAGTAATACTAAAAACTTTGTCCCTCCCCTAGCATGGGATTGAGCAGTTAAATTGATCAAGCTACTGCCTTTACCATCACTGTGGTTTCCTCCTATCAGCATGCTCCTTGCTGGCACACAAGTGTTGCAGCACAATGGATTGGCTTATTCAGTTGCATTTCCCTCTCCCAGTGTGATCTCCATTGTGCATGGTACTGGAAGAGGTTGATGCAAAGTCAAATATAGTTACACTGATTGCATTATAAATGTATTTATTAATATGGCGATACATTACTTTGTGGCTTTTAAATCTGTCTGGAGTTCAGCTTTAAAAATATTTTACATGACAAATGACATTTGAAACCCATATCTGATACTGATACCATCATGCAGTAACATGTTAGATCCTCCCCTTCACATTATTCTCTTGGGTAGCTCCAGAGCCATGTTTTGTGTTTTTATCTGTACCATCAGCTAAACCTGATGCTGCTACTCATCATGCAGATAGAATAGCATTCTCTATGTGCTTTTACATTTTGGTGCAGGAGAATGGGGCTGTTCCAGGAAAAAGGAACTCCTTTTTCACCAGTTATACTTATCTGCATAATGTCTTTTATTTATATCCGTGCACTTTGTGCAAGTAGTGCTTTTGTGTTATGTTTGCTGAAGGCCAAAATACTAGACTATAAATCATCCAGGTGTGACTAGTCATATGCTGGAAAAGTGATAGTCCAAATGGTTTGTACTTTGTAGCAGAATAAATGCTGGTTGCAGAACCTTTAATAATTCCTGATACCTTTTTAAACTCCATTATAGCGACTACAGAAGCAGAGTAGAGAAGATGACGTACATAGTTTTATTGTGTCAGATAAAGTATCCAGCTTCCCCAATGATAAATGTTGTCCTATGTGTAAAAGAAAATATATCTGAATTTAGCAGTTATGTGGGAGTCAAGGTTTTTAGCAAATCAAATTATTGTATGGATTTTAACTTTCAGGACAATTTACACCTCAGATTTATGCTTTACTAGGGATATGGGATAGATGTGTAGGTGTCATTATGCTGTCACCTGTTTTGAGCTATTGGAGATAACTACATAGAATGGAACTATAGCTAGTTAGCTTAATACACAATTATAAAACATGTGGAATGTTCTACCTTCCAAAAGGTTTGTAATGTTCAATCAGTTTTGTGATCCAAACCCCCCGCAAAAAAAAAAAAAATTTCCTAAGGAAGTGAATTTGTTTTCTCCACTGCAGTTAAGCAATATAGGTTGGTCATCAACCTCATTCCAAAACTGAGGACAGTTCATTTGAGTGTTCGATTAACAGTCCAGTGAATTGCAGTGGAGCCTGACCGACTCCCAGTGCATGCCCTCCCTCTCTGCTGTACAGGAGATTTCAAGAAGCGAATAGAAAGCCCGAGCCAAGTACCTTATACTGACTGAACTTAAAATACATTTATTTTTAGTGACTACATAAATGTTTTAAATGGGGGACATGTTTATATCTGACTAAAGTTTGACTTTACAGTGAAGCCTATGCAGGGCAAAGCAACAGTTTCACTTTAATTCTCCCTTTACCAAGAAGAACACACTTGCCCGTCGTCATCCTATAGTTCCATTAAGCTGCTAGGAGCAAAGGAAACCACGTGGCGTAAGCTGGAAGCCTCTCAAGTAGTAGATTTTTCCTTTCAGATGCTGGGGGTGCTTTGCGATTGCCACCCTTACTTGGTCACATGCTACCCCACTCCTAGGAGAGAGAAGGAAAGAAGTAAGTTTAGTTGAAGGAGGGGCCAATCAAAAGTAATTGGAGGATAAGTTCACCTTTTTACAAAAAAATAATAAATGCACATCTTTTTGCAGGTAAAAAAAAGTGCATTTATTTATTTTTTTACTCTATACGTGGTCTACTCTTACCTCGGTTGAGCAGACAGCTACTGAATGGTGGGAAGAATCCATGGACTACGAGAGCGCTCACCAGCATAATCGCAGTTCAATGAGAACTACAAGACCAAGGGCTGACTGTACTTGTCGTTATTATTTACAGCAAACTGTGGATGAATGATGCGATTGTGTAGGTGGAGCCCTGCACTACCACACTGTTATTAAATTGTGACAGCAGGGGTCAAGAGAAGATCCCCTGCCTACTGTCCTAGGGAGGGGGGAATCTGTGGGAGGGGCGAGGAGGCAGGAGCTGGAACACGTCACATGTTCCATTCTAAATCGGGGTGGAATATGTTCCAAAGGTGAACTTGGCCACATACTACCCCATGTAAATGTGGGTCTCTACATATTTTCTAGGTTCAACAGATTTAGAAATAATTTTCATCTATTTTAGGCTACTATTACTAAATGACTTATGAGTAGCAAGTCTACAACCATTTACCTCTGAATTGTGCAAATTGGTTAAAAACTATATGGCATATTAGAATTCTTGCAAATTGCACTGTTCCCATAATACAACAGTGATCATTCAAGGGTTATGCCAAGGCTCCAATGTTTTATTTGGAATGGCCCACCACCTTGCAGTCTCCAGTTATATTGAAAGCCCACCATTTACTTTGGTATTAAAGGCATTGTACACTTTCAAACATTTGTCTTAACTAGTTACATTTATATTCCCTTTGCTGCTTGCCTTGCAATGATTGGCTCACATGTTGTGGCTGAAGTTTGTAGTGTCATGGCTGGTTGGTTCCCCTATGTTCATGTTATGCTGCATGTAGCCTGCCCCTAATCATGAAAAGAGACAAGACCACTTCCTGTCCTGGGTCACAGTGCCCAGTGCATGAATTTCCACCTACTGTCTCACATCGCAAACATGGGAGTGCTAATGTGACTTAAAAACCTCTTCCAGCTGCATAGTACACTTTCTGTGAGTCTGTTAATGCTCTGCCTGTTTGTGGCTGTCAGTGCTAGTCCAAGAGAGAGCCAATTAGATCTAAGGATTGTGGCAGATGTCGTTTCTTTACAGGAAATGTTAGCTCTCAGACTATAGACATAGGTCATGCATTAATCTGTACAGTGCCATGCCGAATGCTTCATGTTTTGAACACAAACCGAAATTGCTGACACTGGAATGGGAAAATTTACTCTACTGTAGGCTGTGCATTCATGCCACAAAATTACATCTTGGAACTACATGATCAGTGCATTTTCTAATACAGATGAAAAACAGAATGTTTACAATGCCTTTGATAATACAGTAGATCCAACAGCACTTAAACGCCTCAAAATATCTTGCTGCATACAGCTTTAAAATAGTCATATGTAGTTATACAATACTTAATAGGAAAGTTTTTTAAAGATGGATACTAGGCATAGTTTATTTGTACATAGGTACATTGGTCCAAAGCTGGACCAATGAAGTAACTTTGTATATACCATACCTGGCCAATGTGCCTGGAAGCTGGAAACAATGAAGTAGACACGATTTCGGTGACCTCCACTTGCTGGGTCCTGTGCTAAGTTGCTGGCCTGATGCATTGAGAATACAGGTGGTCAGCTGCTCAGCACCTGCAACATCCAAAGAATGCAGTGCATTTTCTGAATGAATGCAAAGCATTCTTTGGCTGGACGAGTTGGCGAGGTCATCCAATCAGTGAAGACTTTGCTTTCATTCAGTAAATGCAAAGCATTCTCTGAATTGTAATAGTGCCAAGCAGCCAAACTCCTGTTTTCGCAGTGCATCAGTCCAGTCACTCAGCACAGGCCCTGAAAGCAAGTGGAGTAGTGGTGTGGGTTTTTTTTTCAGTGGTTTCCAGGTTCCAGGGGCACCGGCCACGTATGGTATATACATAATTACATTGGTCCAAGCTGGACCAGCGTAATTATGTACAAATATGCCATGCCTGGAATTTATCTTTTATTGATGGGTAGTCTTCAGCACTTCTGCATCCTTCACAAGCCAGATGAGGTTTAGATTGTTGTATTGGAGGCTTAGTTCACAAAGTTTTACACAAGAATCTTCATTGTTAGCCATGTAACTGTAATTTTCACATCTCATTGGATTCAACTGAAAATAACATTTACTTTGTAAGAAAAAAAAATCCTTATTCCAATGTTTGAACTTTGTGAACTTGGCCTTCAGAAAGGAACATTCTTAACTACAAACCACTAAAGGCTCTGTAGATAACCATTACATGACCTTTCTTGGTGACCAGTCACAAGACCAGCAGTAGAACAAGTCTACAGGAACTCATTCCAGACCTTTGGTGAATAAAAATAGGATATTCGGCTGCCCTTTCATCAAAATAAGTATTATTAAATACATAATTTTCTTCTTGCATGTTAATTATTAAAGTGATTCTAAAGGTTCCTGTTATAAAAAAAAAAAAAACCCACACACAGATGTCATGTCATATATACCTTGCACAGAGCAGCCCCAATTCTCTTTTCAGGTCCCTTGCCAGTGCTTCTAACCCCCCCCCCAATGAGTACCCCAAGGGCAAGCTGCTTGCTATGAGACACAGCGTGGCTTAGCCCCACCCTCACTCCCTCCTCACTGACAGCATCAGGAGCCAATGGCTCCCACTGCTGTCTCATCCTATGAGGAGGGAGACTGGGAGAGCTGCTTCTCTCATGCACAGTGCTGGATCACAATCAGGCTCAGGTGTGATCTGACGTGGGATATTGTATTAATAAGGTGAGCCATTAATACTGCTTTTTGGGCATTTTAGACAGAAGAGGGTAAATATTCAATGATACATTTTTTACATTATCCACAATTTGTTTGGGGTCTTCAGCGTAAATATTAGTACACTTATTCTATAGTAGTCATGACCATATTTTTTTTTCTCATTTCCAAAACCTTTATTTTATTAACCATGATACAGCATATGACTTTACACTGTGATAATCAGGCAGACCTGCATTCAAGTCAGTAGGACCTGCACACAAATTACTCTTAATTTTTTGTTCAAGTATATATTTACATAAATGGGAAAAGTACTATGGTTAAATGTATTATAATTGCTGTACATAGAGAGGAATTATGTAGTCACTAGACTACTTTTTAAAATGATTGTCATAATAGTTATACAGCAACAGACCTGTAACGAGAAAGCAAAAGAAAAAAAAGTTGCTTTGAGTTTGTTTGCTAATTCACTGCTGCTTTTGCTGCCGATGTGGACATATTAGATTATCAAATGTGCTAGATGTAGCATTGATGGCACATACATTTCCATCTTTGCAATGTGTTGTATAGACAAGAACTTTTGCCTTTTTATATAGAAATTCAGGAGGAAAGCAAAAGGGAAGGTGTCAAGAGCAGCCACTTGGAACAGCAGAACAATGGTGGCTGTATATTAACATATTAGAAGGGTTAACAAGTCCTCTAGTATTTTATATGAATTATTTTTTGTGTATTATTATGGAGCCTCATTTTATGATCAGAAAAGTCTGTCTTCACCTCCATTCTTGCTGTGCCTCGTGTGTAAGGTGCTTTATTCACTTCAGTGTCTCATATGTCTTATTGGATTTAAAAGAACAATTTTAGAAGCTGTATATAACTTGAATTTTATGCACATATCCTACCCAGTGGGTAGAATGAAAACAGATGTTCATTGTTAATACTGTAATATAATGTATAGCTGATATAAATTTTAACAAACGGCATAGAATTTGTGAATGCCTAACGTGTCTAGTCCTTTTTGTAAGATTTGCAAATATTGCATACCGATGACAGAAATCTATGTATTTTATTTTCCTATCAAATATCAATATAATATCACATAAGGAGAACAAAGAACAAATCTACACTTTTATATTCTTCTTGATGTGAATGTTTCATATGTTTATTTTTAATTTCTTCCAATTCCTTTTTGTTTAACTGTTTGGTAAAATGCTTACGATATTCTTGCCTTGTGATTATCACTTTGTTGGACCAGTATTATTCTTGCACCATGTTCAAGAAATATTTTTATTTAGTTTTAAATGTATCTCTTGCCAACCTAGTATTGACTCAAATACCAGTTGATCTGTGTATGTTTTACGTCAATGGACAGATATTGCACTTTAAGTGCACTGCTTTCTTGCAGTATTTTTATACTTTGTACAGCTAGTGATCTGCTGTTTTCCACTTCCCACTAGCAACCAGCACAATATAGGTTTTTAAATCATTTCACATAAGAATATTTAAACATTGTCCCAGTATTCATCCATGTTGGGACTATTAAAGTAGAAAATGTTCTGTGTAAAAGATTAATCTTAGCACTGGGTATTTCTTTAGTCGCAAAACAGTGTGTGCCTACAGACTCCTTTGTTATATTTGTGTCTCTTTAAAAAAACACAAACTCAACCTTGGAGTGTAGTAGAAAATAAACCTGTCTACAAAAACATGCTTCTGGACATCAAACGATCCATTATGCACAATGCATTTAAGTTGAACAGCAGATTACTTCCCGCTGAAAGCCTGCACTTTTTGAAAAGTAATTTGTAACTGGCATGGAGAGTCCTGCAACTCGCAATGCAAAAAGAATTTCAAGCGTTGTAATATGTAAATTTGTTGATCAATTTTTATGCTGGCCACAGTTCTCCATAAACACAAGTGATGGTTGTACATTTACAACTCATCTATCCAAAAACAACCATTTTTCCTTACCAGATGCAAACATTTCCTGATATTCTAAGTGTGATCTGATTCTTTAGTCCTTTCCTATGGGTTCTTACCTGAGATGAAGACATGCTGAGGTTAGCCAAGCAAAGATGATCCTGATGTTTACAGCCATGGTTAACATTTCTCCAGAGACATGTTCTCAACAGACTGACACCAGTTAAGTATTTGAAGGCAGGCATACAATGTATATAGCTACCCTTTATCCAGTTGTATACATGTGTTTACTACAAAAAACTCAATATGGGTTTTGGTTCTAAAGTTAAAAAAATCTAACAATATTTCTTTAGATTTTTTTGTTGACTTGAACAGAGGAATGTGTAGACTTCACCACTGCTACTCATTTCATTCAAGTCACTGTGCTGGAGTGTATCAGATGACTCGGATGAAAAGGGAAATCTTCTGCAACATTTTGGCACATGGAGGTCAGTAAATCATTCATGATAGAAGTATGTGATTTGCCATTGCTAACTTTTTAAACAAGTTGCCTGTTCCCTTGTCACTGTCAGGAGTTTTAAATTAGATGTTTGCATCTGCGAGGGAAAGGGAGGTTGGGCTTCTAACCCCACATTTACCCTGAATGCATTGCATCCACTATCTTTGTATTTAAAAAAAAAAACTATATAATATACTCCGTATGCCAGTGGAATATCTGGGTGGCCAAAGATCCATATTTGTTCAGGAAATCAGTATAGCAAGGTATTTTTTTTTCTTTTCAGAGAAAACATTGATCTGGCAGCTCAAAGCTGGTTAAATTGTTTGTTTTTCTGTATTGTTTTGTTTTTCAATAAAATGAGAAGATCCTTATAAGTGAGTGTCAGTTCCTTGCACTTGACCTATCTACAATAAATGTTTAGTTACCAGAGCTCCTGTTAGTGGATACTCCAATGAGGTGTGATTTGTGTGGGTTGTGGACACCTTACTCACTGTGAAGGTTGGACACTGCCTTGGCCAGCAGGGCTATATAAAACTCCTTTCAAATTATTTGCTGTCCTTGTCTATTTTTAAAGTTACAAAAATGATTCATTGACATTCCAAGTACATCAGGCTACAGTAAGCATGCCAAGCACTATGTTCTAAATCAACAAAATAATTCCTCCATAATATCAGGAACATCAGATTTGCAAATGTTGCATTTAATGCTATAGCGTGAAGTGCACCCAAGTTATTTCCTCTATTCTGATTGCATTAAACTAAAATCTAGTTGCTTGCTTTGGGTTAAGCCGGATATACACGGACCAAAAATCTTCAGGTTCAGCATTTAGCCCATGTGTACTGCTGTCTGTTCAACAGAAGTCGGTCTAACTACCAGCTTCTGTAAAATGGTCATGCTGGAATATGCAGAATACAATAGTGCAGCAGAGGAGGTTTTTCATTCAACCTGCTAATTGAATGAAAAAAAAATAATGGAAGTGTATTCCCTGCTTCAGACCTTGTTAGGTTCAGTGAGAGCATTTGTTGATCATTACTGTTTGTGTTGTAAAACAGATATATTCAGTATTTACATGTAGCGATCTCCAGTATAGGCCCAATTTATTGATAGAACTAGACAGCAAGAAGAAACACATCTGTGCTCTTTCACTGCCTCATACTGTTTAGCATTAAGCTTGTCTGTAATAAAGACTGGAGCACCCATGAATTCCACTCAGGCTGTTATATGCCCTGAAAAGGGCTGTAGTCAAGCCCTGTGGGAGAGGTGCAGTGCCTTGTAGATGCATTTTATACATTTATCCCTTTTAGAAGGTATGTTGCTTTCCTCCACCACTGCACACCGGTGAAAATGCAGCCTTCTAAGTGCTTATTGTCTCTCATATTGGTAATCTTAACTATAGAGCAGGGGTGGCCAACTTGCGGCTCTCCAGCTGCTGCAGGACTACAAGTTCCATCATGCCTCTGCAAGTCAGTAACTTCCCATCTTTGCAATGCCTCATGGGAAATGTAGTTCCACAACAGCTGGAGAGCCACAGGTTAGCCACCCCTGCTATAGAGAGAAGGGGTTGGACCATCTTGTGCCTCTATTTTAGGTGCAATGCAATTAAAAAGAAAAAACTCTCCTTGCATCTTTGGTGGTTTATTGGGAGGTATGGTAACACGTACAAAATGCACTGCCTGCAGCCATTTAAAATGGCCATGAGACAACAGGGACTTGTCAGACCTATACATTTTGAGGTGATCAGGCAAAAACATGCTTTTTCATATGTATTGAAAGTGAAGTTTACAGTGATTTATGCTTCTTTGGGCACTTTTTTGTGGTCTGCCGCAACAAAATATTTCCTTTGTGTTGACAGATGGGAATCCTAATACGTACTTGCAATTTTTAAGCCCAACTCCAGTTGAAACTTTTTTTTTTTTTTCCCCTCCTAGGAAAGAGCTAGAAGCTTTGGGTATTACTGTATACAATTTTCTGCTCTGGTGATAACCACTCCTTTATTTCTTTCAGCATTGTCTCAGGTTGTTAGAGGCACAGAGTGAGGTTCAATCTCCCGAATAGGTTCATGTACCCTGTTTGACAGAAGTATTTCATTTTTCCAAGTATATGCAACACCTAAATGAAAAATTGTTTTGACTTGGGTTGGGAATTTACTAAATAGCTTGATATCAGAATATTTAGTGAATAAAATGTTTGTCTAGATTGCAGTACTTTTTATGGACCTTCAGGTATACTAGTGTTTTGGTTTAACAGACAATATACAGTTCTTGGAAAAACACTTCATGGTAAAGCAGAACCTTCTACAGGCCTATCTTACTTGCATGTGATATAATGTACATTTCAGCCTCTCTTGTTCAACTCAAAACCAGTCCTTGTATTTCTATATTTGTTACATTAAGTGCAGCTGGAATTGCATAAGATGTGAACCTACATATTCAAGTTTACCCAATTAAGGACATCCCTTTAGTACGGCACTTTAAGTCTGCTTGGGAATTCTGCAAATATATTGGCTGGAGATAGAAACAGCCTTTAATCTCTATGGAAGGAAGTGTTTCAAAGCAGGATGAGAGTATCGAGGATGGGAAAGCTGCACTAGCTCTGAACAGGCCAAGCAGTGTGAAATTGAATTTATGAACATCACATAAATGCTGTTCCATCCAGAAATCTGAAGGGGCCCTAATTTTTCCATTTTAAAATTGTCTCATGCTTTCCAAATATCTCAGTTACTGAGTTGTCTCAGTTACGGGTAAGGTTGGAAAGTTGAGGTATGTTTTTGGTGGATGGAGGGAAAATATTACCAGGGAGTTAAAGCTGAATTTTGAACAAACTGCAAAAATACAAATTAATTATATACACTGATCAGCCATAACATTTTGACCACCATCATAACCCTTGAGGCATGGACTCCACTTGACTTCTGAAGATATGCTGTGGTTTCTGGCACCAAACTGTCACTAGCAGATCCTCTAAGTCTTGTAAGTTGAGGTGGGGCCTCCATGGATCAGACTTGTTTTTCCAGCATATCATACAGAGGCTTGATTTGTATTGAGATTTGGTGAATTTGGAAGCCAGGTCTCACCCACTATCAGATGCCATTGTAACCTTTAAACCTTAATCTTTCGGTCATAATGGTATGGCTTATCAGTTTATAAGGGACCTGTGTTTTTTTTTTTTTTTTACACAAGCCCAAGAATTTGCACTTTTGTCCATTCCATTATGATGATATGAGATATACTAAGTCAGGAGGAGGACACTTTATTTTATAGACTGCAGAAAGGATATAGTACTGTTTTCTCTCTACCCCGTGTACTGTTTAGACCGTAAAGGAGCATCAGTAGCCTGGTGAGGTTCTCACTCTGCTTCAAACATCTAGCAGCAGGTTCTTTGTGAGTGTATTTATATGCATTATATTTGATTGGCTCCCTGCCTTGTCCTTTTCCCAGTCTACATCAAAATAATTAACAAATACAGAGTTTTGTTAATTTGTGGCCTTTATAGTTGCCTGGACTTAACCTGTAAGTTTAGCTAAAAATGCTGGGATTATGAGACTATTTCAGTGAGGCCTCTGATTAAGCTGTGTGAAGCATCCAAGTTAACATCAATCATGCTCATTTTTAGATAAAGAAATTTTTTTTTTTTTTGATTCCCCCATGCTGCACTGTGTAGTCAGGAATGTGACACCAATGTTCACTCTTACAACTCTGCAGCTGCCTGTTTCACCTACATTCATGCTAAACATCACCACTTTCCTAAGGTCCTTCCAGTGTTCTACATTCCAGAAATATACCCATATATCTATGTCTGCAAACATAGTAGATTGACACCATTGTGTGATGGTAATCTCTCCATTCTTCTAGTTTCTGATGTTCTTGGTAATATAGGAAGTAGACAGCTAAATTTCAGGCTGTTTTAATAGCCATATCATATAAGGCATTTATTTGTGTTTTTTAAGTACCTACATAGACTAAAGTTTTTTCGTTTTGTTTGTTTTTTTTTTAATATTTGCCTGGAGTTCCGATTTTAAATTTAGCCCTTAGCAGGGTTTTTTTTAATACTAATGGTTGAAAAAAATAAACATTTGTGACTCTTTAAACTGTCAATTGTTTTGAGAAAGTGTTCCTCCATATAACTCATGCAATGGGAACTTGGCTAGTTTGTTACATTGTTTCATTAGTTTTTCATACAAGAGCTGACTTGGCTGCAGGACCCAGGGGCCTCTTTGGTCGCTCGTGTTGAAAATCCAATTTTGTTCTAGTTTCCTGTTCTCCCGTTTTTACAATCCATTACCTATATTCATTTTTTTGGGGTCAATAAAAAAATTGCATCTGCTGGGCCTCTATTGGTCACTATTTACATTGCTTTTTATGTACCTTTTTAGCTTTACTGAAGTGTTCCAGTTTAGCAGACCAGATTCAGTTCTAGGAAAAAACTCACTTCATGGTAAAGCAGAACTTTCTACAGGCCTTTCTTGTTTGCATATGTTATAATGTACATTTCAGCCTTTCTAGTTCAAATCAAAACCAGTCCTCATATTTCTATATTTTCTTCATTGAGTGCAGCTGGAATTACATGGGATGCGAACCTAGATATTCAAGTTTACCTGCTAAAGGCCAGCATGCCATCCCTTTTTAGTATGGCACTTTTTAGTCTGCTTGGAAATTGTACAAATATGTTGGCTAGAGACAAACCGCCTGTATTCTCTGTGAAAAGAAGGGTTTCAAAGCAGATTGAGAGTACGAAGGATGGGAAATCTGCACAGGCCAAGCAGTGTGAGCTTAACGTTTATCTCTACCTTTTTTATATACTTTACATAGTTTGTTTTGGCCCAAACTATGTCCCTCACTAACCTGTGGGGCCGCTGGATGTACGGTATAAACTATGTAGCTGTGGCTACATACAACATACCACACTGTGTTCTGGGTGCGAGCCAAGACTTCAGTCTCATACCTGGAACACAGTCTATCACAGCGGCGCTCAGCCATTCCGAGAAAGCAATGTATTCTATCAATGATTGGCTGAGTCAGAGGCTGTGATATCATCAGCCCATCTCTCGGACTCACCCAAAGGAAGCTTTGTATCCATTGATAGAATACATGGCTTACGCTGAATGGCTGAGCACTGCTGTGATACTCTACTGTGTCACGGGTATGAGCCTGGAAGTCTAGTCTCGAACCCAGAACACAGTGTGGTGTGTTTTATGTAGCCACCGCTATATACCGCACATCCAGCGGCCTCACAGGTTAGTGAGGGACATAGTGCATTTGGGCCAAGCTGGGCCAGACATACTATGTAAAGTATAGCAAAAGGTGGAGATCAACTTTACATTTGAGCATCACATGAAAGTTAGTTTGTTACATTGTTTCATTAGTTGTTTTTTTTTTCTTCATGCAAGAGCTGACTTGGCTCTTGCATGAAAAAGCTATCCAGTTTTTTTTTTTTTTTTTTTTTATAATAGGCTTGTAGAAAATTTGGAAATGGTAGTATACCTGTAACTGTATCAAGCCCCCCATGTCCTCACTTTCCTTGTAGCCTAGTTTCCATAACACTAGGCTCTCATACATCAGATAGAAGTTTAATTTATTAAGGTAAGTGATGGTTTAACAGAATGTTGTGGATTATTGCATTTCACACCCATTTGTTTTATACCTTACTACTTGCTTTTGAAATGAGGTGTATGGCTGCCTCTGTGGAAGTGTTAAAATTACAGCTCCATAATGAGAGACTAAACAGACAAGGAACACCACCATATCTCTTGAGATGCACCAGCAGCTCTTCCTCAGTTAAATTTGGCACAGTGGCTCCACGATAACTGAGTTTCCTTTTGATCAGTGTGGTCACTCATTCTGGTCCTTTAGCAGATGGCGAGTGAGGTTCATAACTCCAGGGAAGAGGATGACTCATGGGAGGGGTTGCAGCCCTGGCTTGAAATCACTATAAAAAGTTTTGCAGCCTCCACTTTTACCTCAGTGGTTCCATGGCATTTGTATCTCACAAAAATAGCTTGGATTTAAAACTCCATGTTTTATATATGTTTTGTCTAACCATATATGGAACCCCAGCCATTTAAGCTGCTTCCAGTTTCATTTCACAAATCATAATTTCATTGGGCTGTGTTCCTTCAGGTGATGTATGTTACTGTGAGTGGATGCCAGAAATTGTTTGCCCAACATGTAGCATATCAAATAAGTCTAGCCCAGTGCTGATCATTGTTAATAAGTCACAGCAAGTTCCGACAGATAGCAACATTTAATGTGTTCGCACAATGATTTTCCTCGGGGTGCCTTTCTTAAACGTGAAATTGTTTTAATTTTTTTTTTTATTTTGGCAATTAATCAGACCACCTGTTAACCAAAATGTAATTCGTTACTCTCACCATATTTGTTTATTCTCTATTGTTAATAAAGCTGTTATTCTGTGTAGACAAGGTGGAATACATCGCGTCTTAAGAAATCGGTATTATATGTATTTAAGAAATATATGTATTACATTAAACTCATATGATTTAAGACAAACTTGGACCAAACAAGAATCTAAATAAAACTTTAATTCAGCTTTTCACAATGTGGCTAATTGTAGTGATTGTGACTCTCTTGGAAAGTTTGCTTTTGTTAGTTTTGTTGGATTTATATATACCATTCTGGTTTAGAATGTCATGTGAAAGCATAGCCATACTTTATTTTTTTTTTAAAACATTGGGCTGATTAATGACCATGCAGAAAAGTTGCAGAACTTATAGTACCCACCAGCATCAGATAAACTCAGAACAGAAAGTAGAATAAAATCTAAAGCTTGACTGGTTGCTGATTTTTTCCTTAGATGAAGTTTTAAATCAGCCCAACTTTCTGTATGTATATCCTTTGTCTACAGCATACTAAATCTGCTATAACTAGTACAGTAATTCTCCTGACCCTTATTTGTAGCGGTCTCCTGAAATAGAACTTCCAAATGGATGCAGCTCCTCTGTTTCTGAAGCAACATTTGAGACAATCTGTGTATATGCTTGGATTCTAGAAAATCTCAAAGGGATGGCATGCTGCTCTTTAGCAAGTTTGCAATGGTTATGGTTTACATAGATACAGGGCCAGGGGGATTGAGGAAGTTAATATATCTTTAATAATAGCAGAATGTTGAAGATTTGCTTGGCAACACTGGGGTTTCACTGAATTTCTAAAGCCCTGTGCATACATACACATTCTTAATCTTCGTTTGTAAAACCCCATCCAACGAGCATCATACCCAGAAATCCATTTACAAGCATTAAAACAAATATTCAAAGTGCTTTCCTAAGGAATAGGCCATGGTCTGTGGACTTTGCCACCACTACACGGCTTTCTTCCTTTGCTGCTCTGTCTGCAATGACAAGGGATGGGTCCTGTGATGCCAGTTTGGATCGGAGGTGGTCCTGCTAATTGTGAGCCTAGCTTCCACACAATCCATTCAGCTGACGTAACATGACCTCCGCTTTTTGGAGACCATAGTGCTCCAAAATAACTGGGACTGTAGAGTAGCATCGGTGCCTCTAACATGGGTTTAGTTAAGCTATACAGCAGGCTTATTCTATATGTTTCCATACCCCTGTAAAGTCCACTAAAGCTTATACATTTTTCTGCTCCCTTCAGTACTGACTGCAGATGGGAGTATTTACTGTAGCTTTAAACACGTATTTAGCATACATTGGCGTTAATGTAGCTTCCACACTAGCATATACAAGTGAAAATTAAAAAGTGTCCATGTGAGCTGTACCCTAAAACTGGCTACACACAATTCAACTGTAGTATATAATTTAGTAATGTAAATGGAAAAGAATATAATTCTCCACATTTTGGTTAAAGCCATATCAACCACTGTGAAATAGTGTCTGGATTACCTGGAACGGTTTTGTTAGCTGTAAGCAAATGGTAACATGTAATGTGTACATTGTACAGCTCTGCATTCTGTTAGTTTTGGCTGTCAGTTGGATTGCACAGTGTATGGGGTACTTGGTGTATCTATAGCCAAAACCAAACATTTTATATATTGCAGCTTTCCAATCCTTAGATTTGTGGAATGCATTTGTTTTCTTACGTTAGGCTTTTTTCCTTTGTTTTTAGCGGTAATCTTTCCAGTGTAACAGTTGCTGTCTAAAGATGGCTACACTCACTCCACCCTTGTATCCATAAAGGAGCAATGTAGCCACTCTTGGGCAGTAGCACTCTCAACCTGTGAAGATGTTGGTGTTAGATGGACTAGTATATTTAAATTGACTTTACATAGAGTAAGTGACCAACAAATTAAAGCTTAACACCAGCTAAATCCATTCTAGAAAGGTTTTTTCCTTTAATTCCTTTTATAGCAAGCGGTCATTGTACACACCCCCATCAGTGTTAAATGGGTTGTCTGATCCCTCTGTCACTTTTGCTAGACAGCTTTGTTAAAGGAAGTTAAAAAAAAAGGGAAAAAAAAAAAACAAAACTTACTGGTAGGATCAACGGGTAATAAAACTGTTAAAGGGAGAACCCAGAAAACAGACTTTTGTGGTAATGACAGTCTCCATAATGTCATTTTTGATTTTGCACATAGTTCCACTATGAATCGATTTTCACAGAATTTGTATGCTGTGCTTGGTGATACTGTATGAAACATCCTTAAAAGTTAAAGTATAACTAAAGGCAAAACTTTAATTTTTTTTCTTGTGTAGAGAGGGATTAGAACCCCTGTCAGTCCTGATTGCACTCTGTAACCCCGTTAGGGAAATTTACCTTCTCTATTTTTTCTGTTTACCATTATCAAAAGTAAAAGAAAATAACAAATTGAGTTGACGTCAGAACAGTGGTAGAGGGGAAATCTTCCAATGGGACTGACACAGTGGGATTCCCTCTTTGGAAGGATTTCCTCTCACTTCCTGTTTTGGCTATGGGATAGGAAGTGAAGGGAAATCTCCCCAATGGGACACAGATGGCAAAAAGGAAAACTGACAAAGGCAAATATGTAGGTTATCTTATTTTGCCCTTAATTGCTCTAATTTTTAGAAAATTGGATTGGAAGAATAAAATGGTAAGGTAAGGTCATTGTAATGCTTCTCCACCTTCAAAGTAGCTGCCTTTTCCAATTCCTTTGGGAAAAGTGCTGTTTAGCACCTATATTACTATAATACATGCACACAAATATTTCATATAGCATGTTTTGTTTATTGGGTTTTTCTTTTCAAGCTGGTTAAAACAGGGATGGATAAACCGTTCTTAACATTTTCAAATAACTGTTGCCACATAATCTTCTGGCCCTCCTTGAGAAACATGGCTTAACAACATTTACTTAATATTTTGTATATTTCAGTTTCCCAGACCAGGAACCAAAATTTGGTTGCCATCACAAAGCAATTCACCCTAAAGCAATTACTTTGGGAAATTAAATGTTCAGTTTGTGTCTGGCAACTGGTCTGTCACTGAGATCCTGACCTTATTTCTGCCACAATGACAACAGTTTAGGCAGCCTGTTACCTCACCTCCTGAGTGTTGCACTGAATGTATAGATCAGGAGGTAGAGTGGGACATACATGTTCTTCCTGGATTAGCATACTTCATTATAGAGACAGTATAGTTTTTAATCATAATACTGGTATAAAGCAGGGATTGTTAATTGATTTCAGAACTATGCCAGGTTTATTTTTATCATATCCCCTCACTGCCATTACACATTGCTTACCTTTCAGTGTTTTTTCCAGTTACTGCAGTGAAAATCTTGTCTTTGTATATTGGCCTATCAAATGAAAAATGGTGATGTCAGGTTTTTTTTTTTTACAAGTTTTGTTTAAAACAAAATGTTGTTCTAAGTGCTGTTGTTAGCTATAAATTCAAGGTTTTATGCTTGTTCATAATACAGCTGTAGTTATACTACAGTGATAAAAAATAAAATGTAAGAATGTTTTTTGTGTTATGTTTTTATTTCTTGACGTGCAAGGACCTACATGCATTAAGTTTTGTGTTATAAATCTCTCACATGCATGAGCTGTCATTCTTATTTCCTCTGGACAGGAACAAAAAAAATGGGGTGCGACAGCTTCAGAATGTTAAAGGGAGGCTGTCAGGTTGGAAATACTGGGACTGCCACTGTGCAAGCTCAGGGGCTGACAGTTTGAGCTTTTTTTTTTTTTTTTTTTTTTTTTTTAACAAGCATGCATCCTCTAATAAGAATGTTTGGGCCTATGAAGAGATGGGAGGGGAAGCACTTGTTGGACTCCCTTTGAACAAACCTCCTGTCACGGTGTGCTGTCACCCTCCCCCCTGCTTGGAGGCCAGGCTGTGCGGGATGGGGAGAGGGGACCCCCCGCCAGGAGACCCCAGCGGCAGGCCACCAAGGTGTCTCTGCGTGGCCCCGGCAGGCACGGCGCGGGCATGAGGTGTACCTGCGCTCTGTGCCCACTGGAGACAAAGGCCGTGCTCAAGTCGAAGGGGCGTGCCTTGTTGCCCTGGCAACACGGCGCTGGGCCGGCCACTGACTGGGCAACCCAGAATAGTCCGGGAGAGCTTTAAAAGGCCGGTGCGAGAGCCGGCTGGCCTCTTCCTCTTGCTGCTGTCCCGGGGGCCACCGCTGTCGGAGGTCCGGGTGGGGACCGGGCCTCCGCAGGCATCCCCGCTGCGCGCTCTGCATGAACCCCCTACCTGAGACCCTCAAGGTGAGGTGAAAATGCCTGCCAGCTACCTGAGACCCCCGAGCTAAGGGGAGGCCGCCTGCCCCTACCTGAGACCCTCCAGCTGAGGGAAAATGGCCAGCCTGTTGCCCGAGACCCCAGTCCAGGAGTAGATCGCCTGCCTGCTGCCTGAGACACCAGTTCAGGGGTAGATCCCCTGCCTGCTGACCGCTGGGCCTCTGGAGAAGCTGACCGCTGTGAGTGCCTCTGTCTGCTGATCGCTGCTGTCCCCTGAAACGCTGGTCGCTGTGAGGGCCACCGTCCGTTGCTGAGGGTCCCTAGAAGCTACCTGCTGCTGAGAGCGTCTGCAAGTCTCCTACCCCCCAGCAGTTGGACACTGGAAAATAAAAGTGACCAGCCAGGTATAACCCATTCCACATCCAGCATGCCTCAGTTTTATGATGGTGTTCCCAGGAGGATAATTATCTCTACTGAAACAAGTTGAACCATTTTTTTCTAGCTTTTTTTTTTTTTCCCTTTCAAGATTTTTTCATCAATCAAGACATAATCTGCAGTACATGCCACTTGAACTTAGTCCTATTGTGCAGCTATCCAGATTGGTGTATCCTCAAAAAAAATAGCTTTGAAAACTGTATCCAGGCCCTGCTGGAGTGTTTGAAGGTCACATTGTAAGCAAGCCCTGCAATCAAACACCAGACTCTACGTTGTAGTAGTTTCCAGACCTCTGTGGATTGGTTATTGACCAGACAGTACCTTCCAGGTTGAGAGCCGTGCCCCAGTCTATGGTGTGTTGGACAAGTAGGGGGAGCTACTTCATTGGCTAGAACTATTGTTTGTCATTCATAATGCTGCGAAATTAAATGCTTCGTCATTTGGTGAAATGTCATATATGCACACTCTGCTCCTGTTCCCACCATTCAGCATGAGGCATCACCTTCCTGCCTTTGCTCCTTATGTCAGGAGGCATGCGGTTTCACATCAATTGGTACTTGCTGCTGCTTACAGTGACATGGTTACCTCTGGCTATTTCAACCTTCTTTGCTTATAGCAGTTGTTTTCTGAGCACTGAATATTTGACCTTGTATTAGAGCTTAGAGCGAAGTTGTCCTATTTTGAGGTGCAACAGGTCTAATCCCAAACACAAAAAGCAGTGTCTCTGGCTCATGGTTTACGAACAAATTAGTGGAATCTGATTAACACTCACACATCCTTTCAGGGTGCCATTGACCCTGAGGAATTACAGGTAGCCAGGATAAGTCCTACACTGAGAGAGACCATTTTGGCTCTCATGCCAGCTTATGGAGGAACAGCCAGTAGCGTACACCACTGCTGCTAACATTCTAGGATCCCTAAGCTTCAGCATGGGAAAAGTTTCAGTAGTCTTAAGGCCTCTATTTCCAGACACCCTGTAAGTTGAAAGGGAAATGCCTGATAAGCCATTTACATCAGGGGTGTCAAACTGGTGGCCCTCCAGCTGTTGTGAAACTACAAGTCCCATCATGCCTCTGCCTTTTGGGAGTCATGCTTGTAACTGTCAGTCTTGCAATGCCTCATGGGACTTGTAGTTTGGCAAAAGCTGGAGGGATGCCAGCTTGCCACCCATGATTTACATTGAGTAAGATCTTTACTAAGAGGTGGGCTGGAATGTTGGCTTGTGAGGAAGACATGTAAAAGCAATTTAATGCGCCTGCTCTTTGATGGACAAGGGAGTAAACTACTCATCTAGTCCAGCTAAATTGCTTTTTTCATGTTGACATATCACTCAATGTGTATTACATGTCTAAAAATGTTTAGAAAAAGAGTACTCGTGTACCCCAAATCCATAGGAGGTGCAGCGCTGAAACAAATTTTTAAATACATTTTTTCATCTAAAAAAAATCCAATCCAGAGCTTTTATAGATAAGAGATAATAAGTTCCATCAGCCAAAACCTGGCAAATATCCGATTGGTGTTGGAGAAGGATCTCTCCCTTTGGTGGTTTTCTGGACACCTATCACATTCTCCCTTACCAGATGGTATTGACCCCCAAAAGAAAGTTCAATATGCACTGCACGCTTCCTTGAAACGACCACTGGACTGAATATATTCCTTAAGGATCCCGGTCTTCAATATAAAGCTTCCAAAAAAACCTGAATAAATATTATCCTCATAGAGGATAATCCAAGGAAGGGAGAGCAGAAATCTCAGTGTAGTAAATTTAGAATTTTTTAAGTCTAAATTTAGTATTAAACGTACATGGTAAAATAATTAAAACAGCATGTCACCAGATCCAAAAAAACACAAACTTGTTTTCAACCATTAAGATGGTTGCCACATTCTGATGCGTGATATCACACACTCTAGCTCCACCCACCATGAAAGTGGTAACCATCCTAATGGTTGGAAAAAAGTGGTGTTTTTTTTGGATATGGTGACATGCTGTTTTCATTTTTTACCATCTATGTTTAATACTATATTTAGATGTTAAAAATTAAAAATTTTCCTTTTCACAATGCTGTACATAAATTAAATTTATGTCCTCCGCCCCCCCCCCCCCCCACAAATAAAGCTTTTTTTCGGTGGTATTTGATCACCTCTGCATTTTTTTTACGCTTTAAACAAAAAAAGCCTGTCAATTTGAAAAACAAAAAACAATATTTTACTTTTTGCTATAAAACATATCCAATAAAAATTTAAAAAATCAAATGTCATCATAAAAATTTAGGCCAAAATGTATTCTGCTACATGTCTTTGCTAAAAAAAAAAAAAAAAAAATTAAAATCCCAATAAATGCAATTAAATTGATGCACGTGAAAGTTATAGCATCATCAAATGGTGTATATACTGTATACTGGAATTTTTTTAAATTTTATACTAGTAATGGCGGCGATTAGCAACTTATAGCAGGACTGCGGCGGGCATTGTGACACTAGGGGGGAACAAACTAACTGCCACTGACATCCCCAGTGACACGGTACTAATGACACTGGGCTGGAAGGGGTTAACATCTGGGGCGATCAAATTTTTAACTGTGTGCTGTGTGTGTGTGTCCCATTATGTGCTGTTTTACAATGGAGACATGCTGTGCAGAGAAATACAAAGTAGCATGTCCTTGCTGACAGGAGAGAGACCTGTGTTGTTTACACAGGTCTCTCACCTTTCAGCTTTCCCCGACAATCACAGAGTGCCGGCAGGGAATCGCTGGCCAGGACCTGGTGATTGACATCTCTAGCCACTAATGGCAGGACTGGAAGGGTGGCGTGCATGCCCCTACCAAGAAATGCAAATCGCGTATATATACACGTGTGTTTGCACAATCCTGCTGCTCTGTAGCAGTATTTCTACTACAGGGCAGTGGGCAAGCGGTTAATACCCCCCCCCCCCGTAGACTAGCCAACAGCAGTAGAGTCCCCTTATTCCCTCAGCTCATTTACTTTGTTAATGAAAGAGAGAAAAAAAAAAAAGGAGCAAGACGAATACAGTGCGAAAATGGGAGTTCCTTACCCCTCAGCACTGTGTCCATTCATTAGAGACTACTGACTGACTAAATGTGAGAATAACAGACACTTTGCAAGGCTTCAGCCAAAGGCAGGCTTTAACAAGCTGTATGACTGCTATGTACAAACCTTAGGTCACTTTATTTACAGATTGCAGTCTGCAGTGTTACAGGGTTAATTAGAGCACAGTGGAACTTATTTAAAGGGATGTTGAATATGACCTTTTGCATCTCAACATGCTTTGGAGCTACTTTTCATCCTAACATCTTTCTCATGCAGCTGGCTTTTTTTCCTTTTTGAGTTGAGCAGGTCTGAACTACAAAAAAAAAAAAAAAAAAATTCCCAGTGATGGAGGCGTAATAGTGTTTAAGCTGTATTGTCAATCAGCATGATGTAATGGTGTGTGGGAAACACCTATGTGGTAAGAATGGCAGGTACTGGAGAGCTGATTCATTTTTCATTAGCTGTTCTCTGATTCCAAGCATAGCAAGAAAAAAAAGTTAGTGCTTTTTATGAGTGTGTTTCTCAGTAGTGTACTGTGTCTAAACCTCTGCAGCCCCTCCACAGGCAGCAGATGAATGTCTGCATGGATATGGCTTGTCTGTTTCATTGTTTCTGCTACTGCCCCTGATCGTGATTACTGAGAGACCTAGTTCATCATTACTTCTTTAGAGAGGATTCTGCATCTGATCAAGCAGCAGAAACTATTCACAGGTGCCCTAGCTGCGAGAACAATGTCATTGTTAATAGTTACTTTTAGAAGTGCACGGAAAGACTTGTGTGAAAGCCTATAAGCGAGGCAAGTAAAAGCCTATTGAGGCAGCAGGCCACATTCCCCAGGTGGAGACATTGCCAGAACTGACTCCACTGAACTACCTGTTCTGCAATGGTAAGTAAGATCCCTGCAAGAGAAATCAATTGAAACTAAAAACAGACTCCATTGCAAAAGCCTCTGGGTATTGGGCCCCCGGGGACCAAACCAGGAGAATTTGCTGAGACATTTCTCACCACCCTACTGGGTCTTACTGATCTTCCACCTACATTTGTGGTAGAAAGGGCACACTGTCTCCCCCCATTGCTTCCAATCCCAGGAGACCTGCCAAGACCCTTTCTCATATGTCTACTCAATTACAGGGACTGGGATATGATGCTCACTGCAGCTAGAAATCCACAGGACTACCAAGAAAATGCCAAAATCTCAGTTTCCTGACCATTCTCCAGAAGTTCAACAATGGGAAAGGTCCTTCCCAGAGGTTTGCAAACGTCTATAGGACAAAGGCTACTGCAGCCTTGCCTATCCTAGCAGACTCTGTGGTCTGAAGGAGAGATGACTCAATTCGTTGAAACGTCAGCTGCGTTTCCAACTAGCTGGATGCCCACTTACATGATATACTTTCTTAATTGAAAGGCACCCTTACATGGTGTTACCATTGCAAGTATACAGTGCCATATTATCTTTTTATGACTGCTCAGGGAGTGTGTTTATTTTTCTGTTTTTTCTTTTTTTTAATTTTCCATTTTGAATTCCTGTTGGAGATACCCTTTCATTAGATGTACCAGGTCACTTACTTTTTTTTTTGTTTTGTTTTTTTACTGCTAACCTCACTAGCGCAAAGGTCAACCTGCTCTCAACGGGTTTTACAATCTTTGATGTTTCCTATGACACAGGAACATCTATGTTTGTCTGAAGGGATGCTAATGGCTTTCCTGAACGATCTCCAATAGCAAATTGTTCTTAGTTGGAACGGTTGGTCCTCTGTTATGGTTTAGAGCAGGGGGTCTCCAAATTTTGGCCATTTGCTTGCTTTTATATGGCCCTTGGGGCATTCCCCCCACTGTCAAAAACAGTTGGTTGGACATAGTTACTGACACTGATAATAGACCACTATTCTTCCCACTGACACCAATGATGGAGCACTATTCCTCCCACTGACACCAACAATGGTTCACTATTAGTGCTCCATCTTTGGTATTAGGGGGAGGAATAGTGAACGAATGGTTCACTATTAGTGCCCCATATTTGGTATTAGGGGGAAGATTTCTCCTACTGACACCAAGGATGGGACACTATTCCTCTCACTGACCCCAACAATGGGACACCATTCTTCCAGCTAATTCCAAATATGGGGCACCATTCCTCCCCGACACCAGAAATGGGACACTATTCCTTCCCCTAATACCAAAAAGGGGACACTATTTGCTCCCACTGATACCAGGACATTTTCTACTGGTCACATTCCAGCCCCCCTAACCTTTGCAGGACCGTAAACTGGCCCTTTGCTTAGAAGGTTTGAGACCCCTGGTTTAATAGGCTCCAGTGCTGTACTTATGCCTTAGTTATAAAGTAGATGGGCAGGACTCTCTATGTTTGGGGAAGTTTGTGTTTCAGGGCCATTTCACACAAGATTGCAGTGCGGGAAAGGCACATGTGAGTATGCAGGCAGTTCCTGGAGGTGAAGGAATTGATACCATTGAATGACCCCCATGCTCACGTGACCTAAATCCAATAGAACACCTCTGAGATATCATGTTTCAGTTCATCCGACGCCGCCAGGTTTACTGGTGTGTTTGGGGTCGTTGTCTTGTTGGAACACCAATTTCAAGGGCATTTCCTCTTCAGCATAAGGCAGCATGACCTCTTCAAGTATTCTGATGTATTCAAACTGATCCATGATCCCTGGTATGCTATAAATAGGCCCAACACCGTAGTATGAGAAACATCCCCATATCATGGGGATGCTTCATTGTCAATGCTTCATTGTCCTAACAGTGTACTGTGGCTTGAATTCAGTGTTTGGGGGTCATCTGAAAAATTGTCTCCGGCCACTAGACCCAAAAAGAACACTTACTTTCACCAGTCCACAAAATGTTGCGCCATTTCTCTTTAGGCCAGTCAATGTGCTCTTTGGCAAATTGTAACCTCTTCAGCACATGTCTTTTTTTCAACAGTGGGACTTTAAGGGGGCTTCTTGCAGATAGCTTGGCTTCACATAGGCATCTTCTAATTGTAACAGTACTCACAGGTAACTTTAGACCTTCTTTGATCTTCCTGGAGCTGATTGTTGGCTGAGTCCTTGCCATTTTGGCTATTCTTCTATCCCTTCGAATGGTAGTTTTTCGCTTTCTTCCACGTCTTTCAGGTTTTGGTTGACATTTAAAGCATTTGTGATCATTTTAGCTGAGCAGCCTATCATTTTCTGCACTTCTTTAGGTTTTCCCCTCTCCAATCAACTTTTTAATCAAGGTACGCTGTTCTTCTGAACAATGTCTTGAATGACCCATTTTCCTCAGAATTTCAGAGAGAAATGCACTGTAACCAGCATGTACATTTGCTGCCTTCCTTCCTTAAATAAGGGCAATAATTGCCACCTGTTTTTCAAAGAATGAATGAATGACCTCACTAATAGAACTCCACACTGCTATTATTTTGAACATGCCCCTTTCAATTAGTGATTCAATTACACAGAATCAGCAGCATGCATGTCATGACTGTTGGGTCTGTTGGATTTCTATTACTCTACTACACCTGCTAGTAAATTATTTGCCATGTAGGAATCATTTCTACCAAAAACAGTGATTGATCAGGTTAGTGATGTCTGACTGCTATTATTTTGAACACAACTGTATATATAGTCTTTATTATAGTCTGGACTAAAAATTTAATTATACAAAATATATTTATTTTCAGTCAGCATTTGTCATGGAGCTCCATGGACCTACTATGTCATAAAAACTGCGAGCAAACAGCTCTTTATGCAATGTCTCTTCTTCAATAACAAACCCTTTCCTGCCTACTCAGTCTTCTTTTGATTGCACACTGAGCTGCACATACACAGTTCAGTGTGCATTCTCAGCACTCTAGCTGCGTTGGAATGACAGTCTCACATGCGTATACACAGGATGATGTAATTTTCGCCTTTGGCCAATCGAGAGACTGAAAACCCAGCACAAGGAAATAGCCAGGGATAAGATGACAGTGGCTGGCGAGGAATTGAAACACCACATTGCTGCAATGAGGAGGTAAGTATTGCATTTCAGTTCCACTTTAACATGTTTATCTAACAGGTGGAGCTCTGCAAAGAGTGACATTTGATCCATACTGCTCAACCGAATTCATCATTAGAGAAGAACCCCCTCCTTCCTGTCTCTAGTAAAGACTTGGAAAGAGACAGTCCACAATGGTGATGGAAGTACCCTGTATTAAATACTTATTTCTAAAATGAAGATTTTTTTTTTTGGTATTAATTAAAAGTGGCATACAAATAAGTAAATATTTAAACCAATTTAAATACAACTGTCTTAAAAGCAATATAGTTTACCTTTTCAGAATTCAGCACAGTTATTTTATGCAGAGACAGCAAGGTCACACTGTGAAGGAGATTGTCAGTCTTTAGCCATGTTTAAAGATTAATAATTATCTGCAGTGCTGCCATAGAAAAGGGACCTCCAGCTTCTACGTCCAGGATCCCGGCTGGGTCTCACCCTCATTACCAATTCCATATCCCAAGAATTCAGCAGCTCTTTTCCTCCTGAACACAGGCTTTCTAATGAGAGTTTGTTCAACTAAAATTCATTACACATCTTTCATTATCGTTATGTTGAAGTGCACCATTTTACATTTTAATTAAAATGCACATTTTAAAACAGCCAAGTTGAATGTATTCCAGTCTTTTTCCTAGTGTTTGCTTCCGCAGCATGACTTTATTAACAAAAGATTTTGCAGTTCCTTAGCTCCCACATGGTTTGAATAATAAATAATAGAAATTATGGGGAATTTTCAAGAACTGAGCTTTTGATTACTGACCTGTTGCTTTTCTTTGCAGTGAACCAAAGGGGAATGTTTCTGTGAATAAATGATTTATTCTTTATAAAGAAGAGCAGATTATGGCCACTTTTATGTGTACCTTATCAGCCTTAAAGAAAACCTGAAGAGCTCCAAAGTGTTTAAAATCATTATTTCTAGACGCCTCTGTCATTTTAGGTTTTCTGTTGAGAAACACAGAAGCCACGAGTCACACTATGATGTCCAAATTCTGACTAGATCACCTGGTCAAAAGCCTGGCTTTGGCTCTCCTGCCTCTTTTATTTCACTTTTGACTCATTGCTTTCCTGGCCAATAGTGAGGCACAGGAGGCAGAAATGGGAAAGAACCAAGACAGCTGGTCATAATTTGAATAGCAGAGCACAATCCAACATATGATCCTTTAATATTGAGCAGTGTATAATCAAAGTATAGCATCAAGTCAATTAAACTCCTTGGACATTGATCTGATCAGTTAAGTAGCAGAGGGGATTGTTAATTAGTTTTAGCTGCTTTGGTGTTAATGAAATTAACAGGTGCACTATATGGGCAACAATAAGACAACTCCCAAAACAGGAGTGGTTTTACAGGTGGAGGCCACTGACATTTTATTTTCCTACTCATCTTTTCTGTTTTTCACAAATTTTGCATTTGGCTAGGGTCAGTGTCACTACAGGTAGCATGAGGCGATACCTGGACCCTACAAAGGCAGTCCAATTCCTCCAAGATGGCACATCAATACATGCTATTGCCAAAAGGTTTGCTGTGTCTCCCAGCACAGTCTCAAGAGCATGGAGGAAATTCCAGGAGACAGGCAGTTACTCTGGGAGAGCTGGACAGGGCCGTAGAAGGTCCTTAACTCATCAACAGGACTGGTATCTGTTCCTTTGTGCAAAGAGGAACAGGATGAGCACTGCCAGAGCTTTATAAAATGACCTCCAGCAGGCCACTGGTGTAAATGTCTCTGACCAAACGATCAGAAACAGACTTCATGATGGTGGCCTGAGGGCCTCTAGTGGGCCCTTTGCTCACTGCCTGGCACCACAGAGCTCGATTGGCATTTGCCATTGAACACCAGAATGGTAGGTCCACCACTGGCGCCCTGTGCTTTTCACAGATGAGAACAGGTTCATACTCAGCACATGTGACAGACGTGAAAGGGTCTGGAGAAGCCGTGGAGAATGTTATGCTGCCTGTAACATCATTCAGCATGACCGTTTTGGTGGTGGGTCAGTGGAGGTATATCCATGGAGGGACGTACAGACATCTACAGGCTAGACAATGGCACCCTGACTGCCATTAGGTATCGGGATGAAATCCTTTGACCCATTGTCAGATCCTACACTGGTGCAGTGGGTCCTGGGTTCCTCCTGGGCACAACAATGCCTGGCCTTATGTGGAAAGAGTATGCAGGTAGTCCCTGAAAGATGAAGGAATTGATACCATTGAATGGCCCCCACGCCTGCCTGACCTAAATCCAATAGAACACCTCTGGGATATCATGTTTCAGTTCATCCGACACCTCAGACTGTCCAGACTGTCCAGGAGCTCAGAGATGCCCTGGTCCAGATCTAGGAGGAAATACCCCAGGACACTATTCGTCATCTCATTAGAAGCATGCCCCAACGTTGTCAGGCATGCATACAAGCACGTGGGGGGGGTCATACATACTACCGAGTACCATTTTGAGTTGCTGCAATGAAATTTCAGCAAAATGGACTAGCCTGCTGCATCATTTTATCACTTTCAGGGTGTCTTTGAATTCTGTCCTCTGTAGGTTGATAATTTTCATTTCCATCAAACGATGGGGCATCCTTACATTCCTAGCACATTACCCAGTCCATATCAGTATAGATATCCAGTATGGTATTTTTCCCCATTGAGATCTGATGTGTTTTCAAAGTGTTCCTTTATTTGTTTTGAGTAGTGTATTTAAAAGTAATAAAAAGAGCTTGCCTTATTAAAGCAGAAAGCACTTATCAGTTTTATGATAAATACAAAGAGACTCTTGCATGGAGCTCTTGGTAAACCGAGGAAAACATAGTATCGACAAGATTTGCGGAGAAATCTTCTGCCAGGTAGACCGGTCACCCACAGTGTCTTCCATACATAAATACTTGTCCAAATTTGGTCAGTGATTTTTCTTGAGATACCCACCTACTTATTTACAATATGAAATAAGCCAGTGGGTGGGGAAACTTTTAGTAGTGATAGTAATACCGCCACTAAATAAATGACTTTCAGGTGAAGCAACCAGGGGTTTGGGAGGGTGAACTGGCCAGATCCAGCCACTTATTTTGCCCACCCTATGAACCTTGCACATCTAGAGTCCAGGTTGAACTCCTCATTGATCGAAAACCAAATCTCATCTGCATTTCTGCTGACAGGTAGTCACTTTCCTAACTACAATTTAACAAATACCTATTCCTGGCACACCTGAAATATGCTAGTTTTGATTACTAGAAGACAAATGTTGACCACATGATAGGGAAATTACATGTTACATATTTCTTTATTAATATTGTGGCTCACTAAGATTTAAGAATGTCTCCAAGCCTTGGTTAAAGGTCTGATATTTGGGGGTTGTTTACTCACTGGTAGAGTCCACGCAAGAAATTATTTCTTAAGGGCTTGTTGACCCACTTTTATTAAAAAGTAAAGGAAAAGTTCAACAAAACATAAGGTTGTCCATGCAGGGGTATTCACCATCCATTCAAACAAAAGATTCAGCTTCCTGGCTCTCTTTAGCAGCACCGCTGCTCAGGCTTTATATCTCAGTTCATTTGACCATATAACAATCTCCCTGTATTCACATACAAGCACTTGTCTTGGAAATTCGCTTTAACGAATTTCTCCTTACCGTGAGTACTCGCAGTTGGATGCGCAGAAATCCCCCATAAAGCTGTGCGAATCTCGCTTACCACGACTGCAGCCAAACTACACGATTCCTGCCCATCCAAATACTTTGGTTCTGTTGAATTTGTGGGTGATGGAGCTCCGTTACCCTGGAATGATCACACGACACTCTAAGGCTGGTTGCAACTCACATAAGGGCCGGCTTTAGGCTCAGCTCTCTGTTTTATTAAGAATACACACATGCCCCCCACATGAATAAAGTCAAACCCTCCCACCGAACAATACAATGGGGATTGCCTATACAGAGGATATACATTCCAATTGGAGCATAGCCTTTGCTATTATCTATCACTGGTCCTCCCCCATGAGTCTTCTGAGGTCAGCAGACTTCCTCCCCTTCCCCCCTATGAGCCATCTGAGGTCATATTTCCTGTCCTACTAGCTTCTATTGGTATGCAAAATTCTCTGCACAAGCACTCCCTAAAAATATCAGTCTGTACCTGGATGGGCCCGATACGATCTTTATTAAAACACATCCATCCCAGATACAGTTTCAAGTTGGTAATGGGTTGTAAGATATGCATAAGCCTACACGTGGAGTTCACACCGCTTGCGCATTGCGTTATGAAGCCCACGTGGTACCATGCTGCTGATATGTGGATACAGGCCCACGGTCTACTGACAGCAGCATTCGCATGGAATGCCGTGGTGGTATACACGCCGGTCTATAAGCGCAGATCTGCCATCTCATCCATTACCAAGCCGAGTACTGTAATACATACATTGTACATGCGCATGGCCCAATTGCAGCCTTCAGAGCTTTAATTAAGCCACACGAGAGACATATGAATAACACGAATACATGACACATTTAAAGTTCGACCAACAATACACAATTTCCATGACATTCCCTCCTGTTTTATCATATTCTCCTCGTGTCCCTTCTTGATCTTCTTCAGCTTGATGGGTGTAGTCTCAAACTTCAAAGAGTTCCTGTAGTTGTCCCTGAGAATAAAGCTCCACGGGGTACCTGAAACAACAAGACCCGACGCAGACTCGACGCAAACAGGCTTGATTGAAGCGATGATCCTCAAGAGCGTTGGAACCTTCACTACAGGAAGGCTCTTGCAAAAACCACAAACAGACTTGTGGTATGAATAAAGCTTGTGATCCCACGGTGGTCTGGGGAGATCCAGCAACAGATTCTCAAATTGCCCCTGCAGACGGGGCCACACAAGGCTGGTCTCGACCCAGACAGTTTTCCAAATCGCAGACACAAACCATGATGAGGCTTGAAGCTTGCTTGAAGGTCTTGGAGAATGTGGTCTTCAGAGAGATAAATTAGAGGGAAGCCAGGACGTAATCTGTAGAGAAGGTGGATGGTTGGTGAGGTCTTCCTCCGATCAGTGGTTGGAGTGGGATCCCAGGAGCGGGCATGGAGATGTGGTCGTCTGCCCGAGCTTGGTTTACACGGTCGATGAGGCAACAGGAACATCTCACCGCGGCATATAAAAGGCAGATGAAAAAGAGAAGCATCAGGATATACACTCCCACTTCCTTCAACCAAGATCCGATGGAGAACAGGAAATCTCCCAATCCTCCCAAACCCTTGAACGGGTTCCAACCCTCACTAGCTATAGCTGTAGCTTTTCCCTGTAGTTCACTAACTTTGTCCATATGGGCATGGACCTTGTCATCGGTGTCTTCTATCCAAGTACAACAATCCTCTCCGATGAACTCACAGAACCCCCCTTTGGCGGCTAAAAGATAATCGAGGGCCATCTTCTCCTGAAGCACTAAAATTCCCATCTGCCGTTGTTCTTGGGCAATTTCTCTGACAGCCTCTACGGTCTCGTTAAACATACTATCCACGATGACAGAAAAATTGTTCAGGCGCTTCATAAGTTCTATTCCCCATCCTGTCCATGAGGGGAACCAAGCCCATGCCTGGTCGCCCTCAGAGAACAGCTCCCTGCGAACTCTCCCTGCCATCCTTACCTTCTTGTGGACCATCAACTCTTCATGGTCCATCACTACATAGGATGCGGGGACTAGCTTTATGAGGGCACACGAACCTTTCGCGTTCTGGGGAAATGTTCTATAGGCTGCCGAACCACACAGAAAATAGTATGGACCTGTCAGAGCAGAACAGGAGGAGTTCCTCGTTCGGCCTCTGGTACTGAGCAACAGTTGCACAGACTGGGGGATTGCTCCCTCAGTCTGCACATCACATCCGTCCTTCCAACACACGTGGTCTGGTCGGTCAGTGTGGTTACTCAGAAAGGAAGTCTGGTTAGTCAGATTGACAGTTATACCTCCCTCGCAGGTGGTAATCCCAACAAACTTGTTACCTGTGCCAAAGCTGATGTTAAAGCACACCTGAGGGCTGCCTAGCTGCCCAGTTACCCATAATGGACTGGTGAGGGCCCTACAGGAGCTAGAGCTAATATTGGTGCTGAAACTGATGTTACCTGCTAAAAATGTGTCATTAAGTTCTACCGACAAATGTCTACGTGGGGGCTGACCAGGGGTCCCTTGCTTTTTCATGCCGACGCGGATGTCATATAGGGCATGAACAGCGGCCATTGCGGACATGTGATGACTGGGTGGGGGCTTAGAGCATACCCAACAGTTGGTTTTGTTGGCGGTTCTGGCTAAACGCAGGTGCATTTTAAATAAAAGGTTGGGGTATCTGCCGTCTTTTCCTCCGTTCACACACATGTATGACATACAAACAAAAAGAAAAAGGAAAATGACACCCCTCATTCTCTGGTGTAGCTGAAAAGCTTCTTGCAGTGGCTTGCGTGCACCCAGTTGTCTCGTCCCTCGAGTTTGAGTGAGGTAGGTGTCGTCAGCTGGACTTGGTATGGTCCGGTGAACCGTGGCTCGAGTCCGGTTCTTTGATGTTTCTTTAGGACGACCCAATCACCTGGCTCAATAGAAAGAACACCTGTTATTGTATTTGGATCGGGGAGCGATTCGCGAACCCGATGGTGTATCTTCTGCAGCTCCCGTTGCAGAGATTGCACATAACCTGTAAGCTGTGAATGCAAAGACGACAACTGTTGAGGAAAGTACAACCCTGTTTTGGGAGGTCCCCCAAACAACACCTCGTAGGGTGACAGCCCATGTGGTTGCCGAGGGGCATTCCGGATGGAATAGGGGGCAATGGGGAGACACTCAGGCCAAGGTTTTTGGGTATTGGAAGACGTTCAACCTTACCGCTACTCTCGGGGTGATATGGGGTGTGTCGCCGCTGACTCCAGTTCCACCAAAGAAATGCAGTCGTGTCCTTTGGAAGAGAGATTAGTAGTGGACAAAGAAGACATGTTAGCAGAAGAGGTGTTAGTATTGTTAGTCGTGTTGCAAAATTCAGCACTGTCATTGCTGTCCTCCCCCCCCTTCTCATCTTCCGACACAGGAAGAAGAGAAGCTGGGTTAAGAATAGTGCATCGTTTGATAGTGAGGTTAGTAGGGGTTAGGAGGGCTTTCCCCTGAGAGGGGTACCTTGCCTTGGATGTCCTGTTTTCGTAGGACCGTTCTTGCTGCACCGGTGTCAGTGAGGCAAGGGAGGGGATATTTTAATTCCTCTAGAAAAAGATGGATCTGGGCCGACACCGATTTGTCAACTTCCTATGAGAATTCATAGGAGTTACTTACCATGGTGGTCATAGGGGCGGAGGACTCATCAGGAATGAACTGCCACCGACCTTTAGGTAATTGGGGACAGCTCCTCCTCATGTGCCCCGTTTGGTGGCACTGGAAGCACCTGGGTGGGGGCCTATCCTTCCTGTGACCCAGATCCCTTGGTTTTTCGTGTGGGGTCTGGGACATAAGAACTTTGGCCTTGTCTTGTTTTCTTCTATCCATTTCCCTCTCTATTGCCGCAAGAGTGGAAAGGATAGCAGGGATAGACATCTCATTATATTCGGGTCGGGCCAGAACCAGCCTTTCCCGAATTTTAGTATCGATGCCTTCCAAAAATTTGGCCCGCAACAGAATGTGCGTCGCGGTCACCTTTACCCCTTCAGTTGGAGCATCAGGTCCAACTTCCAGATCCGCATCCAGTGCCGTCTGCTTGAGACGGCGCCAGAAGCAGGCGCTTTCCTCATTAGGACCCTGGGTGAGCTTCATCATGTCCGTAGTAGAGGTAGCACCATACATTTCTGGAAGCTTTGCCTTTAGCTGTGTACAGAACTCTTTGCCCCCTGAAGTCATCTCCTCATGCGTGGTTATAGAGCACCCTGCAATCACTGTACTGGCCACTTCCATGCCCACCTTTGCCCGTAGGATCTGTGCACAATCTGACCCGCTCATACCATAGCTGAACTGGTTTTGTCCAAACATTCGAGCAAATCCTCTCGGATTGACTCGATAGTCCGGGAGCTCAGCCAGAATAGTGCGGATCTCTGCCGGGGTGAAGGGGACATGCCAAACTACCCGTTCCCCTAAAGTCCGTTCCCCCCGTGCATTGGGAGGACCTTCAAATTGCTGCACCCTGACTGGATAGGCCTCGGTCCGGGAAGAGTGCAAGGGCTGACCCAGCATCATCGGTGGGCTTAGATTAACCACCTCGCTTACTGCACCTTCAGGTTTGAGGTCCCTCAGATCAGGGTATAGCTGGGGGGCAGGGGTCTGATCAGTGGTTCGTAGCGCTTTGATGCAATCCGCCCTGTTTTTTAACCGGGTGTCTATTCCCCTTGATTCACAGATAGTCTGCAAATCGGTTGTTGAGTAGGCTTCATAGTTGGAAACAGAAGGAGCTGGGGTGAAGCAGGGAGAAGGGAGAGGTAGAGGCAGAGGCTGAGGCATAGAGACAGAAGACACAGAAGGTATGTCAAGAGTGACGTCACTAACAGAAGAGACAGGTGCAGTTATACTTATCTCAGCCACTGTTGGTTGTTGGGGGACCCCAGTAGACCCTGATCCTGCCTGCCTTAGTAGAGTCAGCCCTGAAAGAGCTTCCTCCACCTCTGACACTGGATCCTCCTGTTTTATTCCCTCTGGAGGCCAGGTATACATCACCTGGTTCTTCCGGACAGACACCAGTTTATGTATGCCCTGCTTCCCTAATCGGATTGACCTGTGAAGCCATAGCTGTGCGATCTCTAGTTCTGACGCCTGCATCCGTGGTTCAAATTCAGAGATGAATTTTTCCCACCTCCATGCGTCAAATGTACCTTCCCGGGGAATTTCCCATCTGGTACCCTTCGACCATTTATTCCACCTTTTGAGGGGTTCTGTAGACTTCCCCCCCAAACTCACCTTCATCAGTTGTGCAGCTGTCCTTACCCTGAAGAGGGCTGGTTCCCCCTCTCTCTTCATGGACTGACTACTGCCCATCGTGACTAGTCACTGGTATATATCCCGCGTCCGGGTACCTGTTTACCCCCTGGAGCACTCGGTGGGATCCTACCGAGAGGCCTGATTCCACCACTTTCCCAGCACAGCGTAATTTATGTGATACTTATCGATCACCCGAAGCGCATCAAGTGGCGGTCAGACTGAGAGCACACCTCCCACTCCCACAGCGCAATTTGTGTGATCCTGACCACCCGAAGTGTTTGTGGTGACCAGGACTTCCCTGGACCGCCCACTCACACAGCGTAATTTATGTGGTTCTCATCACCCACTGTGTTTGGCAGGCCACACCGCACAATGATGAAAGTGGCTTTTCTCTCCCTGCACACAGTAGCTAACACAAGTCAGAACAAAAAGAGGGGTTCTTGGATGTTACTTAGGGGTCACTGGTTGGGCAGAAACCTGCTAACTGACCTTTAGGAAATTTGTGTAAAAAGAAAAAAACTTTCCTAATACACACAGAAAAACCCTTTTTCAACCTGAAAAACTGTTAAAAAGGACAAAGTGGATCCTTATGAAAAACACGGGACGTTTCACAGTAAAACAATTACACCGAGGTAAACCGAAAAACTGCGCCAAAAGTAACCTTGTTGCTGACTCAAAAATCACTCCTATCAGCACCGCTAAACGATCCACGTTATACACGCAATCTTTACTGCAACCACCTAGAACCGTTTACACAAAAAGTCTGCTGGACGTGAAACACGCGACACAGCAGCTTAAAACAAACCCGCTTTACAATAAGGAACTACTTTTAACAGGAAAAACACAAGAAAAACATAATCACTATACAAGAAATCTATGTGCAAAAACCCAGACTTCACCGCGCTCATTAAATGTGGAACACGTGAAGGGAAAACTCGCTTAATACACTTTAAATTGGCTGGCAATACGCAAATTTAAAGCTAAAAGCAAACAAATGAAACTGTAAAAAATTTGGATTAAAAACACAATATGGGTCAAATGCATATAGGAAACTTCATGCACATTGCATAGAGATTACTGCACATTTGGTAGCCAACAAAATGGCCACCAAACAAAAGGAGTCCATGTGGTTTGTCAAGAAGATGACCCCCCACAGAGGAGCACATGGCAGATACTAGAATGACCCCCCACAGAGGAGCACACGGCAGACTCTAGCCTCAAAATTGCCTCTTACATAAAACAGACTTTTAGACAGAACATACACTGGACAATTACACAACAATATGAAGCACACATACAACACAATTTGGGCACAATCACAGAACGGACATAAAACACCAACATATCACACTAACATGCACATGTAACAAAAAGGACCCCCTGCTGCATGCTTGCTGGGAGCAGTGGTACCACAAAACATTGTACAGACCACATAACACAGATCTTACAACAGTTAACAATTAACCTAAGCCTTTCAGCACTGTAATAATTACCTCACGTGGAGGGGGGTAAAGCAATCACCACAGTACCTACAACCCGCAAATACTTACCTAACACTATGCAACAACTTTTACCCACTAAAACATATACCCGTTTAATTTTTGGTTGGAAGATTTTTTAAACTTGACCAAATCCAGCCAACCAAAACCCCCCCCTCTGCTGCGTTCCGCAGAGACAAACCCTCGTCTTTCACCCACAAATCAAGAGTTTAGGACAAAAAACGAGGTCCTTGTTAAGCGGTATTTCTTGTTAGCTAACAGAGAGCGAAATCAGCCACACGAACACGCAAAAAGCGATTCTCTTAATGGCAGAGAGACCTGAAATGTGCCGGCATACTTTTTGCTAGTTCATGATGGCCATTCCCCCCTCGTTCTTGGTTAGCTACGCAAGAATACGCGTTAGTATCCACCAGGCTCGCCAAACTGTCTTGGAAATTCGCTTTAACGAATTTCTCCTTACCGTGAGTACTCGCAGTTGGATGCGCAGAAATCCCCCATAAAGCTGTGCGAATCTCGCTTACCACGACTGCAGCCAAACTACACGATTCCTGCCCATCCAAATACTTTGGTTCTGTTGAATTTGTGGGTGATGGAGCTCCGTTACCCTGGAATGATCACACGACACTCTAAGGCTGGTTGCAACTCACATAAGGGCCGGCTTTAGGCTCAGCTCTCTGTTTTATTAAGAATACACACATGCCCCCCACATGAATAAAGTCAAACCCTCCCACCGAACAATACAATGGGGATTGCCTATACAGAGGATATACATTCCAATTGGAGCATAGCCTTTGCTATTATCTATCACTGGTCCTCCCCCATGAGTCTTCTGAGGTCAGCAGACTTCCTCCCCTTCCCCCCTATGAGCCATCTGAGGTCATATTTCCTGTCCTACTAGCTTCTATTGGTATGCAAAATTCTCTGCACAAGCACTCCCTAAAAATATCAGTCTGTACCTGGATGGGCCCGATACGATCTTTATTAAAACACATCCATCCCAGATACAGTTTCAAGTTGGTAATGGGTTGTAAGATATGCATAAGCCTACACGTGGAGTTCACACCGCTTGCGCATTGCGTTATGAAGCCCACGTGGTACCATGCTGCTGATATGTGGATACAGGCCCACGGTCTACTGACAGCAGCATTCGCATGGAATGCCGTGGTGGTATACACGCCGGTCTATAAGCGCAGATCTGCCATCTCATCCATTACCAAGCCGAGTACTGTAATACATACATTGTACATGCGCATGGCCCAATTGCAGCCTTCAGAGCTTTAATTAAGCCACACGAGAGACATATGAATAACACGAATACATGACACATTTAAAGTTCGACCAACAATACACAATTTCCATGACACACTGTACCTTGGTTACCACCCCTTCTTTCACAGTATTCCTGCTTCTCCAGCTCACAGGCTTGGGCCCTCTGTCAGACTACGCCATGCACGCTTGTGGCTTCTCCCTTGCACTCACATGGACTCCTGGTCCTGACTATAGAAGAGACCCACACACACCTACACAATCAGTCTCCTGGCTATTCTCAAAATCTGGTCCCAGGATTGGAGATTTCCTCCCACCAAGATCACTGCAAAGTCTCCAGGCTCCAGGTCAGGAAACAAAATTTACCAAACACAGAGAAAACAGAAAACAGTTTCCTCCAAATTAAGTAGGCATTCTGGAGCCCCTCAACATGCCTAGTTGAGAACCCTGGGCAACATACATCATGACAGGAAACCATACTGCCACAGAGGACAAAGTCTGATTACCTTAAATAACAAAGGAATGTGACTATATAGACAAGCAAGCCCACTGTCCTTTCAGGAATTTGCATGTTGTTTGCAAGGGGGTTGGGTTGTCAATTCCTTACACACAAGTCTAATATATAACACACAGCTAGACTGGAAATATTTGTCTTGTGCCAGAGCTGCGTTAAGCATGCGTCTGTGGTCACCTGTGTTCTATGTTGTATAACTGGAGGGATCCATGGCAGAAACAGCATCTTTAGTTAAGTATTCTTGTTATATTTTCTTTATCTGTATCTGTCATTACTTGTAATAAATGTTATAAGTATTTGTGTAATCTCTCTTTGCACATATTGAATACAACTCTCTTAGATTGTCAGCTCTAAGGAGCAGGGTCCTCCTAACCCTCTTGTATTGAACTGTAGCATTGCTGTATTGTCTCCCTTTATATTGTAAAGCGCTGAGCAAACTGTTGGTGCTATATAAATCCTGTATAATAATAATAACCCCCATGCCGTTACAAAACACCACATTAAACAAGCATATTCCTTATTGCCTTTACACGCACATGAACTCTAATGGCATTCCAGCCTTAGTCTGTAAGGTTCAATATTGAGTTGGACCACCCTTTGCAGCTATAACAGCTTCAACTCTTCTGGGAAGGCTGTCCACAAGGTTTAGGAGTGTGTCTATGGGAATGTTTGACCATTCTTCCAGAAGAGCATTTGTGAGGTCAAGTACTGGTGTTCTATCGGGTTGAGGTCAGGACTCTGTGCAGGCCAGTCAAGTTCCTCCACCCCAAACTCTCTCATCCATGTCTTTATGGACTTTGCTTTGTGCATCGGTGTGCAGTCATTTTGGAACAAACTGTTCCCACAAAGTTGGGAGCATGAAATTGTACAAAATGTCTTGGTATGCTGACACATTAAGAGTTCGCTTAACTGAAAGCCCAGCCAAGCCCAACCCCACACCATGACCCCCCCCCCTCCACCAAACTTACACTTGGTACAATGGTCAGGCAAGTACCATTCTCCTGGCAACCACCAAAGCCAGACACATCCATCAGATCACCAGACAGGGAAGAGTGATTTGTCACTCCAGAGAACACGTCTCCACCACTCTAGAGTCCAGGGGTGGCATGGTTTACACCACTGTATCCGACGCTTTGCATTGCACTTGGTGGAGTAAGGCTTGGATGCAGCTGCTCGGCCATGGAAACCCATTCCATGAAGCTCTCTATACATTGTTGTGGTGCTAACCTGAAGGCCTCATGAAGTTTGAAGGTCTTTAGCTATTGACTCTGCAGAAGGTTGGCAACTTCTGCACTGTATGCTTCGGCCCTGTTCTGCCATTTAACATGGCCTACCACTTCATGGCTGTTGTTTCCAGTTGCTTCTACTTTGTTATAATACCACTAACAGTTGACCGTGGAATATTTATTAGCAAGGAAATGTACGGATGGACTTCTTGCCCAGGTAGCATCCTATCACGGTACCATGCTTGAATTCACTGAGCTCCTGAGAGCGATTCATTCTTTCACAAATGTTTATAGAAGAAGTCTGCATGCCTAAGTGTTTGATTTTATACACCTGTGACCATGAAGGTGATTGGAACACCTGAATCCAATGATTTGGAGGGGTGTACCAATACTTTTGGCAATATAGTGTATATGGCAATTACAGGTGAAACACGAATAATTAGAATATCGTGCAAAAGTTCATTTATTTCAGTAATGCAACTTAAAAGGTGAAAGTAATATATGAGATAGACTCATTACATGCAAAGCAAGATAGTTCAAGCTGTGATTTGTCATAATTGTGATGATTATGGCTTACAGCTCATGAAAACCCCAAATCCACAATCTCAGAAAATTAGAATATTATGAAAAGGTGCAATATTCTAGGCTCAAAGTGTCCCACTCTAATCAGCTAATTAAGCCAAAGCACCTGCAAAGGGTTCCTGATCCTTTAAATGGTCTCTCAGGGAGTGCGCATGCGCGGCCGCTGGGATCGGATGTCCAGGCATTAGCTCCGCACATCTCCGGCGCTGATAGCAGCCCATATAAGGACATAGTGCTGCCTCACTCCCGGGGGCCCCCCCGTCCTGAACCGGACCTCGGGCACCTGCCCTAATGCCCGGAAAAACGGCGGTAAAGAGCTGTGGAGGCTCCCCGATGCGGCTCCCTGCGGGGACTGGGAGATCCAAGATGGTGGCCGGATCGATGCCCGTGGCTCCTGGTGCCTCCTCTGCCTCTCTCACGGCAGCACCTCTCCCCCAGAGGGAGAAAACTGGCTCCTCTTCCCACACTGGACCAGGGAGGATTGCAGCAGCATCATCACATGGGGTGAGTGACTCCCTGCAGCCCCCCCAGTCACCCTCCAGCCCTGTATCACCAGAGTCCCAGGCTTCGGCCTGTTCCTTGGGCCTCGCCATTGAGCAGCGAGATCGCTGCCATTTTTTCCGGCCAGCATAGCGGTCCAGAGCCCGCAGATGACAGCCCGGCTTCCTCGCCAAAAATTCCCCCGGACCCGCCTCTATATTCGGGTGACACGACTTTGATAGCTCGGTTCGCAGATTTGCTGCAACTGGACAGAGCTACCTCAAAATTGGCGGCTGACCTTAGGCAGGATTTTCAGGCCTTGGGCCACTGTCTGGACAGTATCGCGGCTAAAGTTGATGCGACAGCCCATAGTGTCTCCCAAAATTCTAACATGATCACCGACTTGCAAGATCGCCTGGAGGAAGCATATTCTGATCTGGAGAATCGGGCCAGGCGATACAATTTTCGCATTCGAGGACTCCCTGAGTCGGTTAAGGAGCTCACTAGCTGCACACACACCCTCATGCAGTCTGCTTTGCCCAACATTGATGACCTTCATCTTGAGATAGATCACATTCACAGGGCATTGATCCCCCCCCCAGCAAGGGGGGCTTCCTAGAGATATCATCAAGCCTCATTTTTTCCAGGTCAAGGAAGCAGTTATGCGGTATGGCAGGGAGAATCCGGATCTAGAGCTTACGGGGCACAAGATACAAATCTTTGCTGATGTCTCTCCGGCCACTATCCAGAAGCGGCGATCCCTCAAGCCACTACTCACTTAGTTCAGAAGGGCATTAGATATCATTGGACCTACCCTTTTCGTCTGCAGTTCACTCTTAATGGAAAGTCCTATGGGTTTGGTACATTCCAGGATGGCGAGGAGTTGCTGCTTCAGCTGGGTATTATCTCTCGCAGTCCGGCATCCCATTCCCATACGGGATCGGCTCCTCGACCTCCGCTGCTCCAGCCATTGTGGACTACACCATCATCTAAGAAGAAGGGGTCCCGGAACCCACTTGGGAAGATCTCTTGAACTTCCGTGTCCTTCTCTGTGGCTCCTAAGAGCGTTGGCCACTGCTGTTGTGTTGGTGTGGGGGGATGGGTGGGGGGGCTGGGGGCAGGACTTGGGGTGTAAATTGCATCTGTTTGCTGAATACCATTTCAAATGGTTTCATTGTTTTGTTTTTATATTTCAATGCACTATACTTTTGATTTATTGCTGATGGGTTACAGTTGCTGTCGGTGCCGGAGAGTGTCTTTGCGCTCTCCCTGATTGGAAGACTCTTCCCCGAGATCGTCTCTCTGGGCAGATCCATTCCACCACAGGGCTATTACTCTGTATTTCCTGATACATTGTTTGATTCATTTATATAGTATTGTTTTGTGTACCGCGGTTACTTGACATTCGGACTTTTGTGTTCCGAATGTCTTTTCCTTTCTCTTCCCTTTTTCTCCGATTTTTCTCTCTTTGCCTTTCTCTGTTTTTCTCTGGGGTCAGCTGGCAACATTTAAGGACTCTTAGGGACCTTTTCACTTTTCGGGAATGAGGGTCTCTATGATTAGCTCCTTAATTACTTATAATGTCTTCCCTGCGGTCAACTAGAGGAGAAATTCGTCTAATTTCTCACAATGTCCAGGGGCTTAATTCCCCATCCAAACGCATACAGGCTTTTAGCTTGTACCACTCCCTTGGGGCAGATATAGTTGCCTTACAGGAGACACATTTTCCCCCCTCCTTCTCTCCATGCTATATCCATAAAAATTACCCTCTCTGCTTTTTTGCTAATGCTACAGAGAAAAAACGGGGGGTGGCCCTTTGCTTTTCTCGCCAATTGTCCTTTACCGCATCTAAAATTATCCAGGAGAAGGAGGGGCGATATCTTCTGGTGAAAGGCCACTTGGGAGGAAACCTTATCACTTTTCTAATCTATTATACCCCCAATACCAATCAGGTGGAATTTTTCCAGTCCCTGCTCAGCACTCTAGTCGGAGAATTTGAGGGTGACATTATTCTGGCTGGTGACTCTAATCTAGCATTGGACCAGACTCTAGATCGTTCCCAAACCGTCACGCTTCAGCCTCCTTCTAGACGGAGCCGTAAGTTGGCTCAACTCTTATACCGCTATGACTTTATTGATGCATGGAGGGAGGCTAATCCTACTTCCCGAGACTACTCCCACTACTCCAGGGCTCATAATAGTTATTCCCGCATTGATCATATTTTTCTTCATACACATTCACTCCCCAAACTTGTTACTGCTAAAATCTTCTCCACGCCCTGGTCTGACCACGACCCAGTTTCTATAACCTTGTCGCCCGAGACACCTGGTAAGACGGCTTTTCATTGGCGTCTTAACCTCCCTGGCGGTATGATTATTTCAGATTTTTGGTGCTGAAAGCGGTACCATTTTTTTGCATGGAAATATGTATTTTTTTTATTGTAGGCTGTAATTTTTAGGAAAAACTCACTGAAATCTGTCCGAACAAGAGTCTAGTAAACATCCCGGGTATGATAAAATTTGAAACACAAAATCATAAATTATAATTTAATAAATAATCATAAAAATAATATAAAAATAATAAAAAATTTAATTCAATAATATAATCAAACCAAAAACACTGAAATGTGAAATATAGCGCCAAGTTCGCACATTGCTGAGCTCAGTCGCAAAATCGTTTTCAGTTTCTGATGACGAATTTCCCCCACGAATCATTATCACTCAATTCTGCAAGTGGTTCTGATTTACTATCGCTGTTCTCTAGCTGGTCTAAACCGCTTTTGACCTAAAGGGACACTTTTTGGACGCCATGGACATTTCTCAGTTTCCAGGCAGAAAGAACAGACAAAATGCAGGCAGGGCGCCGGACAAAGCACTAGGGACAAAATGTATGTGAAATAGGTTGAAACAGCAATGTTTTACTGTGTAAAATGAAAAAAAAAAAAAATGACATTTTTTAAAATTTATAAATTTCCCGCCGGCGGCGGCGGCCGTACGTCCCGACGTCACAGGGACAGGACACAGAAGCCGGATGCCGGCATCGGCCGGAGGAGATGGCCGGGGACGCTGCAGGGGACACATCGTGGGAGCGCAGGGTAAGGTAAGTGAAGAACACATGCCGGAGCAGCGCCGCATGGTATTCCCGAGTGTAGCTCGGGGTTACCGCTTTTGGTACTGAAATGTTACCCCGAGCTACACTCGGGAATACCGCCAAGGAGGTTAATGACTCTATTTTGGGTAACCCCTCTCATTGTTTCCTCACATTTCCTCACACCTGCAGATATTTTTTGACTTTAATAAAGCAGAGGACACGAACCCGGCGATTAATTGGGCAGCTCATAAGGCCTCAGTCAGGAGATATATTATTCAACTTTCTTCTCGTCTAAAAAAAGCCTGAAATGACCTACTTACTACTAAAACTCAGTCATACACTGACCTGGTTGCTCAACATAAGCAAAATCCCAGTCCTGATTTGTTACTTAAACTTGACCAGGCTCGACTGGAACTTAACTTGTGTCTTACTACCACTGCTGACAAACAACTTTGTTGGTCTAATCATAAATTTTTTACTTGGAGGGACAGACCTGGCACCCTGTTAGCACGCAAGCTGACTCCCAGACATTCCCAGACGGCCCTCCCCAAACTCAAACTGGATAACGGTTTGTTATCCTAGGACCCTGGTAAGATCCTCCACAAATTTAATTCTTTTTACACTCAACTTTTTAGCTCGCCCAAAGGGGGTTCTTTTTCTTCTCTTGATAATTTTTTGGAGTCTATTTCACTTCCCCCCCTCCAGGAGGCCCATAGGGAGATGATGGAACGACCTATCTCATGTGAAGAAATCAGGAATGCGGTGAAATCTCTTGCCTCTCATAAGGCCCCAGGACCGGATGGTCTTCCCAATAATTACTATAAAGCTTTCCCTGATATTCTGACACCCCATATGGCCCTCTACTTTAATTATTTGCGGGATGGAGGAATGGTACTCCCAGATGAAAATAAGGCATTTATCAGTGTCATTCCCAAGCCTCTCAAGGATGCCGCTATGGTCTCAAATTACCGGCCTATTTCCTTAATTAATTGTGATTTAAAGATTCTTACTAAAATCCTGGCCCTACATCTTCATAACTTCTTGGCCCTATATATTCATGATGAGCAATCAGGATCCATAAGCAGTCAACAAACATCGGACCAAATTAGACGAACTATAGCTTTGCTGTCAGCTGTGCAGTCCAATTGGAACGGATCTCCACAGAGGGAAATTCTAGAAGGCATTCGACAGTCTGTCCTGGGACTATTTATTTCGAACGTTAGACAAATTTGGCTTTGGCTCTTATTTTACAACGCTGTTGCGGGCCCTCTATTCTACTCTGTCCGCTCAAGTTTCCATTTGTGGATATAAATCAGTCCCTTTTTCGATAGAACGAGGGACTAGACAGGGCTGTCCTCTTTCTCCATTGCTCTTTGCGTTGGCAATGGAACCACTTGCGATTGCTATTCGCGCTGATCCCACTATCCTGGGCGTTAACTGTGGTCAATGGGATCATAAATGCACCCTATTTGCTGCTGATGTTCTCATGTACATATCTAATCCACGTACGTCTCTGCCTGGTTTCTTCCATTTGTTTCATCGGTTTTCTGAGGCCTCTGATCTTACGCGCAACTCATCTAAAACGGTTGATTTAAATATCTCGTTACCTGATTCGGAGGTTCGTTACTGCCAGGAAAATTTTGATTTTCTGTGGGCCCCTGGTTCTCTCCCCTATCTGGGGATTCTCCTCACGAACTCTATATCGAAGTTATACAAGGCCAACTATCTCCCGCTTTTCAAACGACTTAAAAATGACTTACTAGACTGGCAGGATCTCTCACTTTCCTGGTTCGGTAGAATTAATTCTATTAAAATGACCTTTCTGCCAAGATTATTGTACTATTTCAGGACGCTACCAATCATGATCCCCAAACGGGAACTGTTCTTACTACAAGCAGCAGTCTCTAGATTTGTGTGGAGGGGAAAACGCCCTAGGCTTAACAAATCTACCTTATTTTCTTTGAAGAGGCATGGCGGTTTGGGACTCCCTAATCTTTTAGCATACTTTCAGGCAGGCCAAATAGCACAGTTATCGTGTACTACGGCCAGGGGATATGTACCCCAATGGGTTGGGATTGAGGCTCTTTCGTGCCGTCCATATGCTATTGGTACTCTCATGTGGCTTCCCAGTGGATTGCATCCTCCTATTTTGTGTCCTACTCTATTCTATTCATTATCGGTGTGGGATAGACGGCGAGCTTGTAAACCTTTCTCCTCTCCGCATACCCCGTTGGCCCCGGTGTTTGGTAATCCTGAGTTTGCCCCGGGTCTATCTTTCGCGAGGTTCCAGTGGTGGATTAATAAGGGGTTGTTACGTATCGGAGACTATTTAGATGGGGTTCATCCTCGGTCTCCTCATTATTTTGTGACTAATTATAGGATGCCTCACAGAGAAATATTCCGTTATCACCATCTTCGTTCTTTTATCAAGCTTAGATTACTCACAGAACCTTGTGCGCTTACTTCCCTCGAGGTCTCCTGTGGGGCAAGTGGGATGATGCGAGGTCGTTTATCCATTATTTATGCTTCGTTGGTTGATCCCCTCACTAAATTATCCTATATGACCCAATGGGAGAGGGATTTAAATAGTTCATTAGATTTAGATACATGGTGGAATGCGGCTCATACTCTATCAAAGATCTCGATTAACACTGATCTTGTTGAATCCAACTATAAAACGCTACTTCGATGGTATTTGGTTCCTGCTCACCTAGCCATAATGTACCCTTCCGTGTCATCTAGCTGTTTCCGACGCTGTGATCAAGAGGGTACCATGTTCCACGTTTGGTGGAAATGTCCAATTGTGAGTAGGTTCTGGATCCGCATATTCAATTTTATTTACTCAGTAACAGGAGTTAGTATTCGTAGATCGCCGGAAGTGGCTTTGTTCAATATACTACCCTCTGACGTCCCCAAAAAATCGACTAAACTAATTTTATACCTATTACTGGCGGCTCACATTACCATAGCTAGAAGTTGGAAACAATCCTTGATCCCGCTAGATAGGGTGAAACAAAAACTTAACTGGATAATGGTTAATGATAAACTGATGAGTATTGTCAATGACGATATGTCCAGATTTGAGAGGACTTGGGAGCCTTGGATTAATTACATTACTGTATCATGGGAGTCTTGAAGCTGACTCCCCCCCCCCCCCTCTTATTTTCTTCCTTTCCCTTAGGAGTAATTTCCTTCTTTTCTTTCTTTCTTCTCTCTTTTTCTACTTTATTCGCTGAATTATTTCTCTCACTCTTGGTTCATTCCTTCGGTTCGATTTCTGTTTATTGATTTATGAAACCTGTACGTCTTGATGGTTATGGCACTCTCTCTGTGTATTTGTAATGCCACCTTTCGATAATCTTTTTGCGTGCTTATCAGTGTTATGATTCTGTTATGTTCTCGTTCCACCATGTAGGTGGACATTTGCGTTTGCCATCTCGTTTTATGCATCTATATGCTCGTTTCTCAATAAAAATATTGAAATATAAATGGTCTCTCAGTCTGGTTCAGTAGGAATCACAATTATGGGAAAGACTGCTGACCTGACAGTTGTGCAGAAAACCATCATTGACACCCTCTATAAGGAGGGAAAGCCTCAAAAGGTAATTGCAAAAGAAGTTGGATGTTCCCAAAGTGCTGTATCAAAGCACATTAATAGAAAGTTATGTGAAAGGGAAAAGTGTGGAAGAAAAAGGTGCACAAGCAGCAGGGATGACTGCAGCCTGGAGAGGATGGTCAGGAAAAGGCCATTCAAAAGTGTTGGGGACTTTCGCAAGGAGTGGACTGAGGCTGGAGTCAGTGCATCAAGAGCCAGCACACACAGACGGATCCTGAACATGGGCTTCAAATGTCGTATTCCTCTTGTCAAGCCGCTCCTGAACAACAAACAACATCAGAAGCGTCTTACCTGGGCTAAAGAAAAACAGACCTGGTCTGTTGCTCAGTGGTCCAAAGTTCTCTTTTCTGATGAGAGCAACTTTTGCATCTCATTTGGAAACCAAGGACCCAGAGTATGGAGGAAGAATGGAGAGGCACACACTGCAAGATGCTTGAAGTCCAGTGTGAAGTTTCCACAGTCTGTGTTGATTTGGAAAGCTATGTTATCTGCTGGTGTTGGTCCATTGTGCTTCATTAAGTCCAGGGTCAACGCATCTGTCTACCAGGGGATTTTGGAGCACTTCATGCTTCCTTCCACAGACGAGCTTTATGGGAATGCTGGCTTCATTTTCCAGCAGGACTTGGCACCTGCCCACACTGCCAAAAGCACCAAAACCTGGTTCAATGACCGTGGGATTACTGTGCTTGATTGGTCAGCAAACTCGCCTGACCTGGACCCCATAGAGAATCTATGGGGCATTGCCAAGAGAAAGATGAGAGACTTGAGACCAAACAATGCAGAAGAGCTGAAGGCCGCTATTGAAGCATCCTGGTCTTCCATAACACCTCAGCAGTGCCACAGGTTGATAGCTTCCATGCCACGCCGCACTGAGGCAGTAATTGCTGCAAAAGGGGCCCAAACCAAGTACTGAGTACATAGGCATGCTTATATTTTTCAAAGGTCCGATACTGTTCTATGTACAATCCTTGTTTTATTGATTCCATGTAATATTCTAAGTTTCTGAGATTGTGGATTTGGGTTTTCGTGAGCTGTAAGCCATAATCATCACAATTATGACAAATCACGGCTTGAACTATCTTGCTTTGCATGTAATGAGTCTATCTCATATAGTTTCACCTTTTAAGATGCATTACTGAAATAAATGAACTTTTGCACGATATTCTAATTTTTCGAGTTTCATCTGTACATGGAGCCCCCCCCCCCCCTAGAAAAAACAATGCAAAACAATACAATCAAAATTAAAAAAATAAAGCAGCTATCTGGTTGATAATATATCAACAATAAACATGCGAAAAAGAACTAGACAGCGCTATAAAATGTTATCAATCTCTCTGAATGCATTATGTCAGGTGCATAAGCATCTTCTAATCAATCTGTTCCCCACAGAGGAAACACTACTTTTTCTACTGTTACCTACCCTACTTCACCATATCTGGTGTTAAAGTGTTATAAACCTAAAGTGCCAGGTGCATTAGTATTTTCTGTGCAAAAATTATTTAATAACATAAAATAAAGTGCCTGTACATATATGATCAATACTACATATATAACATACTCATAAAGTGGCAATTGCAAAAATATGTACCACAAACATAAAGTACATATATAACTCCGTCAATCTTATCAATTGTGCATATATAACATCATCATAAAGAAATAATTGCAATATAATAAAACCTAAATATCTTAAATAAATTAAATCAATGTCCAAAGTCCAAATGTCATAAATCTTCTTTCTTTTTATGCACCACCACCATGTATCATAAAAGTTTCCAAATATAAATAAAATCAATTTTCTTTATCTGTGGTGAATCCTCTCTGACGCATCTTAAATCATCACCAAAATGTGTATCCATCACCAATTGTACTAGCCTCAACTCACCAAAAGATGTTGCTGGTAAGATCATAAACCAGTCCACCAAGCGTTCCTCCCTGGGGATTATCAATTGATATGTCAGATCTCCGATCTATTCTGGGAAATCCAGGAACTGCAAAGTCACCAGGATATATACTTCATCATATTAACCAGAAAAAGAAGGAAAAAGAGCTTGCATTGTTTAAAAAACTTAAAAACTTCTTTAATAAAATAGCATATAAAAAAACCTCACATTTTATAGTGTTGCCACCAACACTAGTACAAACAGCATTAGTGTGTATCAAGACCTCGCTCTAGCTGTAATACTACACCACGAGCATTCCTGATATGCGTGGTGATGTCATATCCAAGCCCTGCCCTACGTGTTTCGTTATTCAACTTCCTCAAGGGGCAGTAGATATGGTGAAGTAGAGTAGGAAGCAGCAGAAAAATTTGTGTTTTCTCTGTGGGGAACAGATTGATTAGAAAATGCTTATGCACCTGACAGCATGCATTCAGAGAGATTGATAACATTATATAGCACTGTCTATTTCTTTTTCACAATTAAATGGATGGAACCATATCCTCTAGAGCAGTGGTTCTCAACCTCAGTGAGACCAGGTCTTTGTAAATTTTTTCAAAATGTTCTAAACCCCAACAGTAAAAAAACATATAGCTGCAAATATATCAGCCAGCAAGAGCTTAACAAACTGCAACAACATAATATATAATGCTGCCATAGGTGTGTTAAAGTCTCAACAGCACATTGTACATACTTCCCATTTTAAGAATGTAAGAGAGCCCAAGTGACACATCAGTGTAAAGATGAAATTAGGCACGTAAATCGCCATGGTGAAAAAAACACATAAGTTCTCTGTGCTGAATATTAGACATAGCCTAAAGGGTGGGGTTAAAAGGGTTCTGAGCCTTCTCTGGATATACTTTGCACACACATACACAAATATGTGGCACACACTACTGCTTAAGAACCATAGGCTAGCTTTAGGCTATGCTTCAGTCGTCCTCCTCCTCACTGTTACTTCCCCAACTGCTCATGGTGGTGTGTGAGCAGCAAGCTGTGCAAATATCCAAGGATCAGCTTTAATCTCTCCTTTAGCTGGGTCCTGTGCTGGGAAGCACTATAACTCAACAACCAAACACCCCCTCTCAGTGTTTGGGGAGCTCTTCTCTCCAGTGCGCACCTCTAAAGCAAACTTCCTTACTGCACTGTATAGACACATTCAGCTCACCATAAAAAGGCTGTGTAACATGGGTGAGCAGCAGTGTACATGTAGAGTTACCCCCAGGGGTGTATTTATCATAGGAAACAAGGCACTTGTCTAGGGTGGCATTTTTCAGGGGGGCAGTACCTCCCCTCAGAAGAGATGGAAAAATGGACATGCAAGATGGGAACCGGATGGGATGTGAGAGAGGCTGCAGGCTGCTTGATGGTGTAAGTAGAGCCTGACTCTCGTTCCCAGGGATGGCCGGAGCTGTGAAGATGATTGTCTTTCTTTCTATCTATATATAAGGGGGCAAGGGTGTTGTTGGTCAATGTCCGGCTCTCTCCGCGGGAGGGGGAAGGGGGGGGTAGTGTTGGTCAGTGTCTGTGGGGGCAGACAATTTTTCTGTTCCCTAGGGTAACACAAAACCTAAATACACCACTGGTTACTCCCATGATGCTTGTCCCCCATTGTTGCCCTGACCATGCAAGATTCTCAACCCCTTTGACACTCTAGGGTCAGACATTTTAGTGCAGACAACTACACCTTATCAATTGAACAAGGAGATACAAAAGCAAATCACTGTATTCAATAGATGATTAGAGTGATAAACGGATAGTTTACACAGCCTAACCTCCGAAGCTACTTCTAGTATGACAGTGACAATCTTAGCATCAACATCATGATGACGGAATTTAAGCTCAAACTAATGGATGAACGCTATGAAAATACTTGGATACGCATATGCGTAAATGAGTAGGTGCACTTCAAATATAGTGGCCTAGTGCTGACACTGGTGTAAGGCGGAGAGACTTAAGCAGGTTAGCTCCCTCTAGACCACTGAAACACTAAGTTAAATTCCTATGTTGTACATGTACTTATGGTCTTACTGAAGCAAATGCCTCAGTTGACAAAGAAATTAGAGAAGTTCAGATGTGAGGTGATGTCTTTGCTAGCACGTTGGTACCTGTAACTGATGGCGACTAGTCACAGATCTGCAGTATCCAATAAGTAGACAACTGAGATAGTTATAGTGATGGTCCCTCTAAGGTCACAAAAGTATGATATCTGCATGCAGTGTCTCTATGTAGATAGTGAAGTGACAGAATGGAAGTGTGGGTGTCCACCTGCTTACCAATCCTGGCCTGCAGGCAACCTCCTCAGGAACAGGACAGTTATTCAGAGCATGTTAGGGTGACAGCAGAGCTCCTGGTTGGCTAACCTCATTAACATATCAGTGATCAACATAGCACTAGTGGAACGACTCTCTGGCTGAAGAAAGACCTCGAACACTCGACTCTCACAGAGAGCACTCAGCAATGCAAATCTTCCTTCTGAAGTTGGACTGCAACCACGCTGGCATGGCACCCCTGGAGTGCAGGACAGCAGCCTTGTGAAATCCTTGGGCCAAGAGAGTGAGCCCGCCAATTTGAGTCAAATATATAGTCTGTCTCATCAGCCTGTTCGATGGTTCAGCTACTTGGAAGGTGTAGTCCAAGAAGTGGTGTGGTAATCTATTGTCCAATGAAATTGGGACTACAAGTCTGAAGATTCTCTGTCATTATCCACTCTGCTGACAGGAAATGAGATAGACTTTGGTAACACTTTGACACTAGAGGAAAATGCTAGATTAACTGCCGCCAAGTGATGGTATAACCGCCACCCGGCTACATACACAAACGTGTCTAACATCACTTTCTGCAATATACAGAGGTGCACTGCGCTAACAGCAGGGAACAGAGAGAAAGCCGCAGTCTGGCAAGAGGAAGGTCGTGGCCCAGTGGTTGAGAAACACTGCTCAAGTGCTCAGTGGGAATGAATTAATCAGATCATTCCATAAGAAAAAATATTATGTATGAAAATTACATAACATCTGGGACCTGTGGTTATGAATTAGCTCTCACAATGAATTTGAGATAATGCTGCCTGGCTAAAATAACAGTGTGTTTGTTCATCTTCATGTACTCTTATGATAAAATAACCTGCATGTTCTAATAACTCACCTGCGACTGCACAATAGCACAGGAATAGAAGGGTGGGTGCTTTGTGTTCTGTACTGTACCCTGTACTCTAATTTGCAGGAATGTTAAAATTCCTTTTATCTTGATTGTACAGTACCAAACACAGTAATCACAGACCCTGGGACGTCCCTAATCAATGAATGAGAAGGGTGGGCAACAACTAGGCAAACAGAAACTGTGCCAACAGACCCAACAAGGGTCAACAGACCCAACTTCAGAGTGCCGCTGCAAGACTCTTGTGACTGCAAGCTGCATCCTTAGGAGACTGGAGTTGAAACAGCATCTATGAATGTAGGGAACAGATCTTCAATCATCCACCCATCCTTCATTTATAGATCTAGTTTCATCCACAGAAGCTGTAGTATGGTTTATATGAATGCAGCCACTGGGCAGAAAGAGTGGGTACAGTCAGACACTCTGGATAAGAGCCTGTGATAGCTTCCACAGTTCTATTAACCCATGCCGCACCAGAAGATTATGGCGGCGGGGGTGGTGGGAAGCATGGACGGAGGAGGATTTCATTTAACAGAAGACGCATCAGCACAAGGGACACATCCTACCGACTATAAGTTATGTCCCTTGTTTTGTTTTTTTATTTTATTTTGGATGCATTTAGGTGAATCTGTAGGCCAGAATATCCATATCCCCCATCTCTGACATATCAGATTGAAAGGTTCATTCCCCTTGGTGCAGGCGGTAGTGGATGAGGCAATCTGCCTCCCAACTGTCCATTCCTTAGATGTGGGCAGCAGAAATAAGTGAACAGTGTTTCTCTGCTCATGAGATGATCAGGCTTGCTTCCTTCAAGGCTGCATAACTCCTGGTGAGGTGGTGCTGAGTAATCCTTATCACTCAGAATACCAGGATGCTGATGTGGAGTTTGGCTTCCCTTAATGACCATGTTTCCCTGAACTGTAAGGGACTGGAAAAATCCCCAGCCTAAAAGATTGGCATCTATCTGAATCACTTTCCAATGATATGGCAGAAGTGACTTCGCCATTGTCAAGGCTGGGTTGGAGATCCACCAAAATAGGAAATTCCTTGCTTGGTTGGATAGGAGCATGGGTAGGTAAAGAGAAGGAGCATGCTTGTTCCATATAGGGTCCAGGCTTTGCCCGTCATGGTGGGCATATCCTGAGGGGGGTCTTCATAGTCTGGGTTTCAATGGGATGGACCATGGCCCTGTATAGCATCCTGCAACTAACTACATGTGTTGCATAAAATGCCAGGGTGATCGCCCATGCAGGATCCAGTGCCTCATGCATTACAGGCTGTGCTCACAATATGTCGACAAGATACAGTTCCCAAGGTTTTGCACTCAGGATGCTCTGATCCAGTTGCATTGCTTCTATTATTGTATTAGAAGACACTGGATTAAAGAATCCAAAGAAAAAAGAAAAAACAATAAATGAGTTAAGAGTGATTTCTTTATAAGGGAGAAGAGGTCCATTAACACAGGACTCCAGCACAAAATAGAGGACTCACAAAGTGGGGTAGTGTTATAGGATTAACTGTGTAAATTTGTGACTTTCTGTTTAACCATTGTGGCTTCCTGGGTCTGCTTTTCTGCTTCGTAGGTCAACTCACTAGACAGAGGTAATAATGCTGATTATGGATGCATTCACACCTGGCCCAGTGGGGGTTCCCAAATTTAGCTGTGAGTTAGAAGTCCTATTGAAAGCAATGGGAAGCTGCAGGAAGGCTCTTGCTGTTAATCACACCCACTTGTAAGTAAATCACTCAATCAGAGATCACATGTGAGTGATCAACCCTAGACACAAGCAGTCTGCGTCCAGGGCCAATCGCTTGCATGTGATCACTGTATAAGTCATTACATGCAAGTGGGTGCGATTAGCTGCGAGAGGGGGCAGCTTAACATTGCTTTCAGTGGGGCTGCTTTATCGCATCTAATCGTGGGAATCACTGCTAGGGTTCCTGCAGCTGATCGCAAACAGTGTGTATTCCCAAGTGAGACTGCATTAGTGTAGACAGGGAAGTAAAATGGGAAGCCACAAAGTCAAATAGGAAGGAACTATATTTTTCCTCTATCTGGTAGTGCAGTGATTTTGTGTGCAAGTCACAATGCTGGCTGCACAGAATTAGAAATAGTTTGGAAAATAATACAGTACACATGTAAATAACTATGCATTTAGTTATTTGCCTAGAACTGCATATAAAATCTTACCTACCACTCTCATTTTAAAAGTATACACATTCCTAATATACATGAATTATGTGACCTCTAGGCCATTTCTTATGATGGCTCCCATATGACACACCTCCATATATTTCTGTGTTCTTTCATTTTATGTGTCTTTGCTCACATTGCATCGCATTGTGTTATAGAACTGAAAAAAGAGGTGGACTTGTCTTCCTAGGTCTTAGCCCATTGTCTTTCTAGAAATACACATCTGCCAGAACAACAGAAGCATGGTATTGCCAGCAATGAAAAGCTGGCTGTCAGCATGTGAACACCTATGGTTATAGAAAAGCTCTTAATCCAATTTCTCTTACAATGATGGAATTGATGCAAACACAGCAATGGTTGTTAACCTATATCCCAAGGTATTTTCTGTAGAATGGTGAATCAGTAACGAGTGTTAACCTGTTTAACATGCAGATGGAAGAGCTACAAACCCAAACAAGCAATTATCACATTCATACAAGGATCACTTCAATCCTGTCATAATCATGCAAATGTACAACTCTCTTGGATACATTTTACACTTGCTGAGTTGTTCAAACAATTTCCATTCCAGTATTGCAGCTACCAGCAGCTTCTCTGCCCCGATGATTGCCTTTGGTTTATTGGACAGTGGAGAGTTGTTGAATGAAGGAAACAAAAGGCCCAGCAAATTAATCAAATTAACAAAAGGTGGGTTTTTCAAAAGGCCTGCAAATGTACTCTGATCAGCCTATAGAAGCGTCATCCTATCTATAGCTGGAGAAAATGATTAAGTTCATACCCAGTAGGTCCCATCCATTCCAGTTTGGAATGAGTCATTCCAGCACGTCTAATCTCTGGCTTGGGTCCAACCTATTTTGATACATGTCTTGAACTAGTCAACCCCAGGTTCAAATGCAACTGTTCAGATAAATTCCTTCTTCAACTGAATGAGCCACTCTATTGGAAGTGAAGTGGGATGTGGGTTGGAAACATGCAGAAGGGTATTATTCACTGTCTTCAATCTATGAAAGCTGGAGACAATTCATCCCTCAGGGGGGATACCAGTGTGGAGGTCCAAGAATGTGCAGCCGTGAATGATGTCACTCTGTGTAATGACAGTTGGTATTTGCACCCCTGCTCTGGCTCAGTGTATGCATTGCTTCACGTTCTGGTTTTTGTGTATAATATTTGGAGTCATATGTACCCTGCTTAAAGGACCCAGTTTAAATGTGCTTTGTATACTGTCAGTCTTATTTTGTGATTGAAATGCTCAGGAATGTGGGGGGATTTCATTTGATACCTACCAATTCAATACTACGACTATTTTTTCAGTGATAATGCTAATAATGTTCATCATGCCTGGATTATATATTGGCTGTTATAATTACTATGTATAATTATCATGTAATGAGACATGGTTAGCAGCTTACCGTTCAGTTTTTATCACTTAAAGGAAAAGTATTTTCAAAAAGCCCATATTTTAATGAGTTATTGCAGCATTTTCTAATGTAATTTTTGCTCCGACCTTCACATTTCTATATGGTTACTCTTTTATATTTTTCTGTATTGTATTATATATAGATATTTGGTAGATTCGCTAATAGAGGGAACTTTGGTGGTACAAATACACTGTTGAGATAGCAGCCATATTTATTTATTTATATCAGGTACTTATATAGCGCCGTCAATTTACGCAGCGCTTTACATGTATATTGTACATTCACATCAGTCCCTAACCCTCAAGGGGCGTACAATCTAAGGTCCCTAACTCACATTCATACATACACATACTAGGGCCAATTTAGACAGGATCCAATTCACCTACCAGCATGTCTTTGGAGTGAAAGTTTACTAAGCAATAAAGCATAATCACTGTGTAGCTCTCCAAAGTAGAAAACCAAACAAAATATGGGGGCCCCCATGTACATATATAATTACAAAATATACATTTTGAAAACATTATATTTTACATACCAAAGAGGTTATTTACACTTATTTATATGAAGCTTATTTATTTTACATTTTGTTTTAAATAGAAACCATGAAAAGACTATGGCCAGATTTCTGTGTTAGTTTAATGCACAATACATGCCCGTACACATATATGCGGATTGGATGCTGTTTGAACTGCATCCAATCCGCATGACATGTGAAATAACATAGCTTCCTATGGTGCCTGTTCACATATGTCTGGTGCGCTGGTGGTGCAGATTCAGTATGGATTGAAAAGGAGTTGCGTACAATTTCTGAGCAGTGCGGTCCAGTTCAGGTGCAGATTACAGGCTATTTACTTCCATGGCAACTATTTCTAAACCGCATATATGTGAACAGGATAAAATCCTGACCTGATCCAGTCCTGAACCTGATTTAAACCTGACATGAACCCCTGAACAAATACTGTATCAATTAGCTGTGAAACCTGAGCTTTAAACCAAACTGCACATGTGTGAATCAGCACTAGCACAGAACACTGTGATGCCATTCATTTTGAGAGGCCCACCAATACAATGTTATAGCAGTGCACTATCACAGTGTATCACATAGTAAACACCCGCACTGCAGCACACAGCAAGGCACTTGTTGCAATGTCTGCTTTGAAGAAAAAAAAAAAAAGATCTTGTAGGTTTTTCAGCGCTGTTGCTGTGCGTTGGCAGCCCATTGGCAAACTCGCTGCCTTAATGTAATGCATGTTAATGAGTGACATGTCCCATGTTAGGCTGGCTGGCAAGTTAGAGCTGGGAATTTTTATTTTTTGTTGTTTGACATGCATCGCCCTTCCATGTGCTCCTTGCTGTGAAGGCCAGTTATAGGCTGGTGCAGTGGCCATTTTTTGTACTGTTGAATTGTTGGTGAGGGGGTGCACTGGGCACCCTAGCTGCCATTGTGCTACATGCTGGATGTCCAGTGTGCTCCTGTATCTTTAAGGACGGGTGGGCTCCCTCAGGTCCATCTTCCCTTGGTCTATCCATTAAATACATGTGCCTCTACTATGGGGGCACTTAAAATTGTAGAGATAGGAACTACAGAATACTGGGGTGCTGTGACGAGGCTCTGTAGCTTACACATGTATTTGCAAATGTGTGCTAACTAAACCCCTGTTTTTAATGCATACTGTTAGACAGGTTAATTTGGTTTGTTTGCAGGCTGGCCGGCAAGTTAGATCTGGGAATTTTTCTTTTTTGTTGTTTGACATGCGTCACCCTCCCATGTGCTCCTTGCAGTGAAGGCCAGTTAAAGACTGGGGCAGTGGCCATTTTTTGTATTGACATGTCCCTGAGCCTTTAATGCTTAGTGTTTTTTTTTTTTTAAAAAGTCAGCACAATGGTAGGTTTGATGTAACTTATTGCATTCCACTGTTCTTTGTGCTGTTGTTTATTAGCTTGTTATTGCACTTAGCACAGTGGTACATGCTGACAGAAAAATGCATCTGGACACTTTAACAGGAAAGTCCTGGTAGAGCTAAATGAAGCATAGCATGTTTATTTGTAGTGGTCTGTACAGACGAAAGGCAGCTTCTACAGTGTAACACTTGGAATAGGTGTCACTGTACTTGATTTACCTGTTCCTTCTACTGTAGGAGCTAACAAATGTATATAGTTCTTTCTAGCAAGGGTGATGGAGCAGTCTTCTTTTAGGAAAATAGACTCAATGTTGTGACTGGAGAATGAGAATTGTCAAGTATGCTCAGAGCCCCGTCCACACTAACTTTCTAAGAAGCAGATGACAGCCTAATTTGTGTTTTCATTCTGGACCAGTTCAAAGTTATCAAACACAATTAAGCTTTTGAAAGTATGATATGAACACCCACGCTAATTATACTGAAAAAACAGAAAAAACGAAAAACAAAATAGAAACTGTGACCGTGAAAAAACTATAGAAAAAGTGTGTAAACCTCTAGTATGGTTTCCTATATACCAGCTACTGACCCAAGCCATATGCTATTATTTCATGATGTTGCATAAATCACAAATATTATAAAGAACAGCGCTCTCCTAACAACATAAGTGTCACCAAAAAAAAAGACTAAATAAAATGTAAAAAACATAATATATATATATGTATATATAAACACACATGCGTTTTTAAAAATTTTTTTTGCTTTTTTTTTTTTTTTTAGGTTGTTCTGTACTTGCATCTTTGCAGTTTTTGGTGACGCATACAGGTGACACTCGAAAAATTAGAATATCGTGCAAAAGTTCATTTATTTCAATAATGCAACATAAAAGGTGAAACTAATATATGAGATAGACTCATTACATGCAAAGCAAGATAGTTCAAGCCGTGATTTGTCATAATTGTGATGATTATGGCTTACAGATCATGAAAACCCCAAATCCACAATCTCAGAAAATTAGAATATTACATGACATCAATAACACAAGGATTGTACATAGAACAATATCGGACCTCTGAAAAGTATAAGCATGCATATGTACTCAGTACTTGGTTTGGGCCCCTTTTGCAGCAATTACTGCCTCAATGCGGCGTGGCCTGGAAGCTATAAGCCTGTGGCACTGCTGAGGTGTTATGGAAGACCAGGATGCTTCAATAGCAGCCTTCAGCTCTTCTGCATTGTTCGGTCTCAAGTCTCTCATCTTTCTCTTGGCAATGCCCCATAGATTCTCTATGGGGTTCAGGTCAGGCGAGTTTACTGGCCAATCCAGCACAGTAATTCCACGGTCATTGAACCAGGTTTTGGTGCTTTTGGCAGTGTGGGCAAGTGCCAAGTCCTGCTGGAAAATGAAGTCAGCATCCCCATAAAGCTTGTCTTCGGAAGGAAGCATGAAGTGCTCCGAAATCTCCTGGTAGACGGCTGCGTTGACCCTGGACTTAATGAAGCAGAGTGGACCAACACCAGCAGATGACATGGCTCCCCAAATCAACAAAGACTGTGGAAACTTCACACTGGACGTCAAGCATCTTGCAGTGCGTGCCTCTCCATTCTTCCTCCATACTCTGGGTCCTTCGTTTCCAAATGAGATGCAAAAGTTGCTCTCATCAGAAAAGAGGACTTTGGACAACTAAGCAACAGACCAGGTCTGTTTTTCTTTAGCCCAGGTAAGATGCTTCTGACGTTGTTTGTTGTTCAGAAGCAGCTTGACAAGAGGAATACGACATTTTAAGCCCATGTCCAGGATCCGTCTGTGTGTGGTGGCTCTTGATGCACTGACTCCAGCCTCAGTCCACTCCTTGTGAAAGTCCCCAACACTTTTGAATGGCCTTTTCCTGACAATCCTCTCCAGGCTGCGGTCATCCCTGCTGCTTGTGCACCTTTTTCTTCCACACTTTTCCCTTCCACATAACTTTCTATTAATTTTCTTTGATACAGCACTTTGGGAACATCCAACTTCTTTTGCAATTACCTTTTGAGGTTTTCCCTCCTTATGGAGGGTGTCAATGATGGTTTTCTGCACAACTGTCAGGTCAGCAGTCTTTCCCATGATTGTGATTCCTACTGAACCAGACTGAGAGACCATTTAAAGGCTCAGGAACCCTTTGCAGGTGTTATGGCTTAATTAGCTGATTAGAGTGGGACACTTTGAGCCTAGAATATTGCACCTTTTCACAATATTCTAATTTTCTGAGATTGTGGATTTGGGGTTTTCATGAGCTGTTATGACATCACAATTATGACAAATCACGGCTTGAACTATCTTGCTTTGCATGTAATGAGTCCATCTCATATATTAGTTTCACCTTTTAAGTTGCATTACTGAAATAAATGAACTTTTGCACGATAATTTTTAGATTTTCACCTGTATAGTGCATTTATAAAGTATATAGACCCCCCTTCACTTTTTTTAAATTTTGTTACATCGCAGCCTGATACTACAGTTGTTTAAATTCATTTTTTTCTCATTAATCTACACTCAGTACCCCATAATAACAAAGTGAAAACAAATTTTTAGAAATGTTTGCAAACGTATGAAAAAGGAAAAACTGAAATATCACATTGGCATAAGTATTTAGACCCTTTGCATAATTCTCAAATGGAAGAAGTTTGGCACAAGCAGGACTCTTCCAAGAGCTGGTCACCCAACCCAACTAAGCAATTGAGGGAGAAGGGCCTTAGTAAGAGAGGTGACCAAGAACCCAATGGTCACTCTGAGCTCCAGAGATCCTGTGTGGAGATGGGACAAAGTGACTAGACGGCAGCCTCTCCTCTCCAGGTGCAAAAAAGCACTTGAAGGACTCTCAGACTGTGAGGAACAAGATTCTCTGATCTGGTGAAAACAAGATTGAATGGTTTGGCCTCAGTTCTAAATGTTATGCCTGGAGGAAACCAGGCACTGTTCATGACCTGCCCAATACCATCCCAATAGTTAAGCATGGTGGTGGCAGCATCATGCTGTGGGGGTGTTTTTCAGCAGCAAAGACTGGGAGACTGGTCAGGGTTGAAGGAAAGCTGAATGGAGCAAAGTACAAAAAAATCCTCAATAAAAACCTGTGTCACAGAGCTCAGGACCTCAACCTGGGCTGAAGGTCACATGGACAGCGCTGGCCAAACAGAAGCCATCTGGCTCATACTGTTAGCACTGTGAGGAGAGAAAGCCACAGGGATTTCAAATGCCCAGACAAGTGAAGCGGCTTTTCGGTGTCTGACAGCGGAGCATCGGCAAATCTGGTACAGAGGGGGATGGGGAGGGGGTCCACTGGATGGCTCGAACCATTGCAGCCTTAGGGAAGAGAGTCTAAAGAGGCTGGGGGGAGAGAGCTGCTGGAGATGCGGGGAACAAACCTTTGGTAGAGGCAGGAGGAGCCCAAGCTGCAGTCAGCAGTTGGATCTAGAGCTTCACTGGTGGAACTCATGCAGGGAGATTTCCCACACTGCTCGTGTGGCTTATATTCACTATGACAAGCCAGGGTTCAGGCAGGAGCTGTGTGGGAAACAGTAAGCGATTCAAACAGGAAATCGCACTGCATTCCTATTTAAATGGCATGCAATTCTTTGCAGTGCGATTTGAGCCCATTCATGTTTTATAGCCTCAAATAGCACCGCAAAGGTATCAGTTTCAGGTATAGGGAGCATTTGCATGGGTATGAGTACTTGTGCAAGTACTCAGTATTGATGCAACTCTACTGAAAATGACTGTCCACCGACGGTCCCCATCCAACCTGACTGAGCTTGAAAAGATTTGCAAAGAATGGCAGAAAATCCTCCAATCCAGGTATGCAAAGCTTGCTGTGTCATACCCAAAAAAGCTTTTTCTTTTTAACTTCAGTGTTTTCTTTTTAATAACTTCACGGACATTTCTAAAATTCTGTTTTCACTTTGTCACTATGGGGTACTGAGTGTAGATTAATAAGAAAAAAAATGAATTTAAACAATTGTAGTATCAGATTAAAGAACTGCTCACACCACTGGAGCATGTGTTTGGTCTTGTGCGTTTGTAGGGCAGACCATTAATTTCAATGGGCTACCCTACATCCCAGAAGAAGTCACTGACCCTTTTCAGAAATAGGAATTGCGTCACTGTGCGCTTTGCTGTGTTCAGTAGTGTTTGAGTTTGCAGATGTGTGCGGTGCCATTAATAATAAGGCCCCATTCAGACTTTGGCATTTTCAAGAAGTGTGCAAAACTGCGCATTTGTGCGTGCATTCGACAAAAAGCGCAAACAAAAAAATGTCACGCTTGCAGTGACATTCATTGTTAATAACACTAAAAACACGACAAATGTGCGTGCATTTTTTCAAAAAAGCGTCAAAACTTTCAGTTACAAAAAAGCGCAACACTCAACGCCCAAAGGGCTATATGAGCTACTTTCATGCTTTTGTCATGCCTAGGGCTGCCCATTGAATATTTGTTCTGCCTTAAGCAAAAAGAGTGAAAATGCACTGATAATCACGAGACCAAAAAAATCACGTTTTAGAGGGTGGCTAGAAGGAGGTTAGAGAAAGATGACTGCGCAATAAAAAAAAAAGCCCAAAAAATCCGACTGTGCATATTCTAAACTTAAGCTGGCCATACATCATACAATCTTATTGTACAATTTTCCTTAAGATTTACAAAAAAACATATAAAATTGTCTAAATTGGCCCTAGTATATGTATTTATGTGAGTTAGGAACCTTAGATTGTACCCCCTTGAGGGTTGGGGACTGATGTGAATGTACATCAGGGCTCAATGAAACCCAGGCAGCAGGTCAACCAGCTCATCCACCGCTGACACCAGGCAACTCCTCGGGCAGCCACCCACTGAGCTGCTCACCTCTCCTCCATGGGCCACATATGTGCAATACATCAAAATACCAATTGCATCAACTGCTAAAATAGTGCCACAAAAATAAGTGCTATAAGTCCAACAAGTGATAAGTGGGGACAATGTGTCCTGGAAATACTCACAAGGTGCTTTTCTACACTCCCCCATCAGGGATCTCACTAACCAGCTGGAGCGGAGCACTTATTTCATCTATAAGCATTTTGATATTTTAGAGAAAATCGAGTGCTATTTCCTCATATTGCACAGTACATCTTCTTTAGATATGACTAATTACACTGTGATGTATATTTTTTCTAGCTATGTCTTGGAATCAGTAATATATACTCAGCTTAATCACCTTTCAGAATTCACCATTTTTCTATAAAGTACTGGAGAAAGTCAGGTGCCAGTCTAAGCAGTTCATTAAAGTGATCTTTATGAGCCAATAAACAGCATTCACAAGTAAATAAAGTGGCAGAATTGAGCAGGGCCTGCTCTGCACATCAAGTCATTCTTTGTGTGAGGTCTGATTTCCTGAAGGGGAAGGGGAGAGTGGGCTCAAAGCAAAGGGCACCCACACGTGGGAACATTTGTCTAGAAGCCTTGGTGCAATAGGAGGGGTCTATTGTTACATTTATTCTGATAAATACATTTGTCCAAAAATATTTACGAAGCCTTTGAAAATGTACTGGATTTTTGCCTATGGTGTCAAGTATGCAGACCTGCATGTGAATGAATGAATGATAATATTCTAACAATAACACTTTGATAACTATACATGTATCCTAACTATTTACAATAACAATTAGTATTCAAGCTTGTCAAGATAAATTGGTTTACACTTGTGCAGGGTTTAAGGAGTTAAAACAGGTGGTGAGAAGACGATATTAGGGCTCATGTACACTGCAGCAGATAAACTGACGTTCAGGAGCTGTTCTGCATTTTTTTCAGCAGCCCCTGAACTCTCCCTAATGTTTTCCTATATGTCCATGTACATAGTCATTTACAGGCAGTTGAGTTTACAGTCATAAACTCAACAGACTTGCGTTCAGGAGTAGATTTTACCGGCGTCTCAAAAGCCAAACGCTTGTAAACGCAGTTAACCGCATTTATAAGCGTATTTTAACTGTTCCATGTCCAGATGCTGTCCAGAGCCTTTTTCCATCATCAAAAATGTATGCAAAGCGTTTTCCATGTATTCAAAGGGACCTAGCACACCAGCGCAGTCAGTTCCAGGTTTTGCTTGAAGGAAAAAATGGTAGAACGTGCTGCATTATGCTCATGATGGGATCCATAGTGAATACAACCAGAAAAGACAGGTCATCTCAACACATACTGCTCTCCCTGCTTCTGCCCTCTGTATTCCTCTCAAAATGTCTGAAATAGTTGATTTTTTTAATTTTTCAGTGCATTCTGGGCATTTTGGAAGGTCTCCTGAGGTTATCTTTTAAAAATGCTTCTAAACGCGGTATGCAAACGCGGCTAAACTGCCATTTTTTAACCTCTGTTTTCCAGCAATCAGTTTCCATCATTCAGAAGAGTTTTCCAAATGCCCTATGTACAGGACCTTAACACCTCCTCAATGCCAACACACATCACTTGTCAAAGGGCAACACAACTGTATAGGAGGCCCTAGTTTGTTTTTTCCCAGTTTTCTGGCTGAAAAGAAAAAAAATATCTGTGTATGGCCAGCGTAACGCTTTGCAACAGCCTTTACCACTCAAGTGTGCCAAAAAAGGAGGGTATGAGCAGCATGTATAAATATATAAGTGGTTCATATAGTGAACTTGGTGTAGAGTTGGGCCCCTTTCACACTGAAGGCCCAATCAGGTCCACCTCTCAGTTTTTTAGGTGGACCCAATCAGACCATCCATGGCTCTCTATAGAGCGGTGGGTGTTAACGGACAAGTGTTCGCTGACACCTGCCAGCATCTGATCCAATCCTGTACGCTATAAAAACAGATGGATGGGGGTCCATTCTCCATCCGTCTGATGGATCGGATCGACTGCCCCTAGAAAACAGTGGGATGTGTCTGTGTCCGCTCTCCAGCAGCGGTGCAGACACAGACCTGTCATCCACTTGCTCAGCAGGAATCAGCGAAGAGATCCCCCACTGAGCAAGTAGATCCGCTGATGGGTCCGTCCTGTTTGAAAGGGGCCTTATTCACTATCGGGTCATTACAGATGACAAGTTGCCACTCTTTATGTCTGGAGGAAAATATATTTAACCTTCACTTACAGAAAGGCTTCTTCACAGTAAAACAGTGAAAACGTGGAATAGACTCCCTCAAAAGCAAGTTCTGATCAGCTCAGTAGATTGTTTAAAAAAAAAAAAAAGAGCTGGATGCATCCCTAAATACGCAAAATCCATTTGGATACTAATATTCAGACATCACAATGAGTAGTTGATCCAGGGAATATCTGATTGCCTCAAGAGGGATCAGAAAGGATTTTCTCCTCCACTGGAGTGAATTGGATCATGCTTTATTTATTTTTTTTTGCCTTCCTCTGGATCAACTGTTGGGTATAGGATTGTGTATATGAAGGTTTTCTATTTGTTTTTTTTTATTATTGGTTGAGCTAGATGGACTAGTGGCTTTTTACTATGTAAGTATGTGACTATGTAATACACAAAAAGTATTTTTATTTATAATGAATTGCTCCTCCTTGTAACTCTGTCTATAATAATTATGTGGATTTTAGAACCATTTTTTTTTAGAAATAAACGAAGCCTGAAGGGATATAAGGCAACTTTTCTCAACCAAGGGTCTCTAATGAGGGGGATTCTTCCCAATGATCACAGATATAAGGGTTGTTTTTCTTCTAACAACCATCACATCAATGTACTGTGAGCTGTAGCCATAGTAAATATAGCTACAGGATAAAATTACCAGGTTATAACAGGGAAATCCTGAAACCTTGCATAATGACTTAAAGCGGAGTTCCACCCAACCTATCAAAAAATAAAAGTCAGCAGCTACAGTTTAAAAAACAGCCACTTACCTGTCCCTCGGTCCCGTGGTGTGTCCCCTGCAGCCCGTTTCACCGGCCGTTCTGTATTCCAGGAGGCCGGCATCGTTAGTGTGGGCAGCCGACTGTGATAGCTTGCGGCTTCACAGCCTGATACCCACTGCGCATGCGCGAGTAGCGCTGCGCTTCATGAATGGCCTGTAGTCTTCTGGGACCTGTCACGTGTCCCAAAAGACTACAGGGAGGGAGGGAGGACACCTTTCCGCTTCCAATTGCCTAGGTGATTGGACTGAAAGTGGGAGCGGGTACCTGTCAAATTCGGGTACCTGCTCCCCAAAGGTGCCAATCCTTAGTGGCAAGCAGTCCTTAAAGCGGAACTTCCCCTTTTGGGTGGAGATCCGCTTTACGTTGCCCAATACAGGGTATCACTTAAATGCCAAATGTTCTGCAACATTCTAGATATAAAGAACATATATTTTTTTTAACCACTACCCATAGGTACATATACGTCAGATGGGAGTGGTGATATTTTGGTCATCGATGCAGCTGCAGCAATTCGAGATATCATTTTGAGCTGGAAATTCCCTACATGGTAAAAGTGATTAAAGTGGCTAAACAGCCACCCGTTCACTTTACAGGCGGCAGCAGAGGTTCCCCCACCCCCTTTATTAAGCTCTCCTGTCCTGTTCGGGAGCCTGGTACCAATGTGACCGGTTGCATTGGGAGCACTAGGCAGAGTAAGAGGGATTTCATTATTCCTCCACTTTTGTGATGTCAGAAACTGGAAGCAATGAAGATTTTGCTTTGGAGGGCAGAGGAAAGATCTGGCCCAGATCTCTCCATAAAAAGGACCTGTCACGGCACACGCTATCACAAGGGATGTTGGGCATCCCTTATGATAGCAATAAAGTTAATAAGAAAAAAATAAAAAGGTACAGTGTCATTTGAACCACTTCCCACTGCCATCTTCTGTCCCCTTAAGTGGATCAAAATTTCGGGAGGCAAAGGTGGGCACTCCGATCATTTAACCGCTGTGATTGGCTGCAACAGCGGTCGCAAGGTCGAAAACACCTGATCGCAAGTATGCATGAGGAGCTTTCTGTGACAGTTTAGTTACTGTGCTTGGAGTGCACAGGGAGCATGCTAACCGCACAGTAAACTGTCTAAATATAGACGCATATATGCGGCCGCTCAGCGATAAAGCCCACCTATTGAGAAGCCACAAATATGCACATGGTCATCAGGATGTGGTTAAATAAAATAAATAATAATAAAATGTTTTTATTCTTTAAGTGCCTCCATCCCCGCTATGCTCATGCAAATGTAAACGTGCATATAGGTCTTGCACACGTGTAAACGATGATCACGCCACACATTAGGTATCGACTTGAACCTCAGAGTGAGAGTAATAATTTTAGCACCAGACTTCCTTTGTAACTCTAACTGGTAACCTCTAAAGGCTGTTAAAGTGTCGTCAATGGAGATTTTTAGGTACTATAGTTTGTCACCATTCCACAGTAGTATGCAATTTTAAAGCATGACATGGTAGGCATCTATATATTTGGAGACTTCTGTACAACCAGCCTGGAGGTTTTTTTTCCCTGATCAGTGGCACCAGCTATAGCAGACAACACTGATCATTGTATTTTGCAGGTGACGGAGGCTCCCCACAGGCAGAGCGGCACGGGAGTGATTTCCCTATCCACATGGATAATGTATGGCCTGTCCTCTTTCCCTGCAATCTTCTTCCTCTTATGTCCCCCTGCCATCTTCTGGTGCAGCAGATGTTAAAGAGGTATTTGTTCCAAAACCAAAAATGTAATATATTGCAGCTTATCAATCATTAGATGTAGTGACTGCATTAGTTTTCTTTTTTTTTTAGGCTTTTTCCCTTTGTTTTCACCTGGTAATCTGGCTAGTAACACACCTCCTGTATTAGAGTACCTATACTCTGGATGAAGTAGAACAGACACACCTTTGGATAGCAGCAATGTTAACCGCTCCTCGACCACCCTAAAGCAGATATACTGCTACAGGGCAACACGGGTGCGCGAAATCACGTATATATACGCGATTTCACATTTTTGGGTAGGGGGGGGCGCGCGCGCCCTACCCGCGCCACCATTTGCTACTGCCAATCACCGTGCCCTGATTACTTGCTGGCGCCCAGTGATTACTCGCCAGTGCCCACTGATTGTCGAGCATCTCTGACAGGGAGAAGTGTATGTAAACAATACAGTTCTCCTCCATCAGCTTGTGCATCTGATAACAGTGAAGCAGACACACAGCCCCTAGTAAAACAGCACACAGTTAACCCTTTGATCGCCCCTCATTTTAACCCCTTCCTGCCCAGTGCCATTAGTACAGTGTCAGTGCTTTTTTTTTTAGCACTGATCACTGCATTGGAGTCACTGGGGATGTCAGTGACACCAAGTCAGTTCCCCCCAGTGTCAGAATGCCTGCCACAGTCCCGCTGTAAGTCATTACTAGTAAAAAATTCCAGCATCTATACCGCCATTTGTAAACACTAAAACCTTCACGTAAACCATTTAATTTACACGTATTGGGATTTTTTTTTTTAGCAGAGATGTAGCAGAATACATTACGGCCTAAATTTATGATGAAATTAGATTTTTAAATTTTTTTTAATGGACATGTTTAATAGCAAGTCAAAAATATTGTTTTTTTTCCTCAAAATTGTCGTTCTTTTTTTTTGTTTATAGCGCAAAAAAAAAAACCTACTGAAAGAAAGCTCAAGTCGTGGGGAAAAAAAGGATGTAAATTTTACTTGGCTGCAGCATTGCATGACCACACAATTGTCAGTTAAAGTAACGCAAAGAATGGCCTGGTCAGGAAGGGGGTAAATTGTCAGAAGGGCAAGTGGTTAAAAAGTTACTAAACCCACAACAGTAAAATCAGTCTGTATATGCAGTAAAGCATGGTTGTTATACTCACTGTGGAACCTAAGGGGTTAATCCTCTGCATTGTGTAAAAACATTGTTTAGTCCTGACTTCTCTGATCCTCCTCTTCTAGTGTTCTCCTCTTACCTCCTGATAAGACATAATGTGTGGAGTCACTCTGCTCAGTTTGGTGTGTATTGCTAGAGGTTTTTTTTTCCTTGGGAAAGTGCATGTGATCAGCACACAGCCAATCAGCACTGTCCAGACAGAAGTCAGGGGTCCTGCATCTTCCATAGAGCAGAATGAAAACTCCACCTACAAGCTTTAATATGTGCTCGGCTGAACACTGATAGAAGTCACAAGACTGCTCCAACTGCTGGTGGGAAAATGTATTTGGCAGTTTATACACTGCTCAAAAAAAATTAAAGAAACATTTTATTAATCAGAGTCTAGCATCAAGTCAATTAAACTCCTGGGATATTGATCTAGTCAGTTAAGTAGCAGAGGGGGTTGTTAATCAGTTTCAGCTGCTTTGATGTTAATGAAATTAACACTTTAGGAACTCATGAAATGAGTCAGTACATCAGGACTGATCACGTCTCAAATAAATAAAATAAATAAATAAATAAATATATATATATATATACACACTGATTAAAAAGTGTTCCTTTATTTTTTTTTAAGCAGAGTAGAGCATCAAGTCAGTTAAACTCCTGGGATATTGATCTGGTCAGTTAAGTAGCAGAGTGGGTTGTTTGTTCAGTTTCAGCTGCTTTGGTGTTAATGAAATAATGCACTACATGGGCAACAAGGAGACAACCCCCAAAACAGGAATGGTTTTACAGGTGGAGGCCACTGGCATTTTTTTTCCCTACTCATCTTTTCTGTTTTTCACTAGTTTTGCATTTGGCTGGGTCAGTGTCACTACTGGTAGCATAAGGCGATACCTGGACGCTACAGAAGTTGCACAGGTAGTCCAACTCCTCCAGGATGGCACATCAATATGTGCCATTGCCAGAAGGTTGCTGTGTCTCCCAGCACAGTCTCAAGAGCATGGAAGAGATTCCAGAAGACACAGTTACTCTAGGAGAGCTGGACAGGGCCATAGAAAGTCCTTAACCTAGCAGGAGGACTGGTATCTGCTCCTTTGTGCAAGGAGGAAAAGGATGAGCACTGCCACAGCCCTACAAAGTGACCTCCATCAGGCCACTGGTGTGAATGTCTCTGACCAATCAGAAACAGACTTCATGAGGGTGGCCTTAAAGCTCGACATCCTCTATTGGGCCCTGCGCTCACTGCCCGGCCCCACAGAGCTCGATTGGCACTTGCCATCGAACACCAGAATTGGCAGGTCCGCCACTGGCACCCTGTGCTTTTCACAGATGAGAGCAGGTTCACCCTGAGCACATGTGACAAATGTGAAAGGGTCTGGAGAAGCCATGGAGGACTTTATGCTGCCAGTAACATTGTTCAGCATGACCGTTTTGGTGGTGAGTCAGTGATGGTCTGGGAGGTATATCCATGGAAGGACGCACAGACTTCTACAGGCTAGACAATGGCAGCCTGACTGCCATTAGGTATTGGGATGATACACTGGGATGGGACCCACTGTCAGACCCTACACTGGTGCAGTGGGTCCTGGGTTCCTCCTGGTGCATGACAATGACCGGTCTCATGTGGTGATAGTATGCAGGCAGTTTCTGGAGGATGAAGGAATTGATATCATTGAATGGCCTTCACGCTCACCTGACCTAAATCCAATAGAACACCTCTGGGATATCATGTTTCGTTCCATCCGACGCCACCAAGTTGCACCTCAGACTGTCCAGGAGCTCAGTGATGCCCTGGTCCAGATCTGGTAGGAAATACCCCAAGACACCATCCCTTGTCTCATTAAGAGCATGTCCTGATGATGTCAGGCATGCATACAAGCACATAACAACTACTGTGTACCATTTTGAGTTGCTGCAATGAAATTTCAGCAAAATGAACTAGCCTGCTGCATCATTTTTTCACTTTGATTTTCAGGGTGTCTTTGAATTCAGTCCTCTGAAGGTTGATAATTTTCATTTCCATCTGGTGTGTTTTCAAAGTGTGCCTTTCATTTTTTGGAGCAATGTATTTACTAAAAGAATTGCATTTCAATGTTCTGTGTACGATAGGAAATCAGATATAGTAAATGCAGGGTCTAGGGTTTAGTAATACTTTAACCTTGGTAGATGGGAATGTTAGCTGGACCAGCAGATTTAGATTCACTAAACAAATTGAAGTCAAACTCCAGCTAACACTTTTTAAGCAGACAACAATTATGTTCTTTTTGTGATAAAGGTTTTACATAAATAAATAAAAGCAAATCATTGCACGCATCTGTGTTAGTGTTAAATGGTGTGTCTCAACCCTCCAACTGCTACATCTGCAGGACAGCTGGTTGAAAAACAACTTACTGGCAGGATCACCAGTTGAAAATAAGCTGAATGAAAGCCTACAAAGAAAACTAATGCAGAGAAGAGTTGGTAAGCTGCAATATAATAAATGTTTATCGCTGGGTTTAATACCATTTTAAACACTTGCCCTCCATAGGATTTACCCCCCCCCTTTCCTGACCAGGCCATTTTTTGTGATACCGCACTGCGTTACTTTAACTGACAATTGCGTGGTCATGCAACGCTGTGCATAAATAAAATTTATGTAATTTTTTGCCCCACAAATAGAGCTTTCTTTCCGTGGTATTTAATCATTTCTGAATGTTTTATTTTGTACGACAAATTTGAAAAAAACCCCCAATATTTTTACTTTTTCTATAAAACATATATAATAAAAAAATTGTAAAAAATCTAATTTCGCCATAAATTTAGGCCAAAATGTATTCTGCTGCATGCCTTTGTTTAAAAAAAAATCCCAATAAGTGTATATTAATTCGTTTATGTGAAAGTTATAGCATCTACAAATGGTGGTATACAGGTGAAACTCAAAAAATTAGAATATCGTGCAAAAGTTCATTTATTTCAGTAATGCAACTTAAAAGGTGAAACTAATATATGAGATACTCATTACATGCAAAGCAAGACAGTTCAAGCCGTGATTTGTCACAACTGTGATGATTATTGCTTACAGCTCATGAAAACCCCAAATCCACAATCTCAGAAAATTAGAATATTGTGAAAAGGTGCAATATTCTAGGCTCAAAGTGTCCCACTCTAATCAGCTAATTAACCACTTGCCTACCAGGCACTTATACCCCCTTATTTACCAGGCCAATTTTCAGCTTTCAGCGCTGCCGCACTTTGATTGACAATTGCGCGGTCATGCAACATTGTACCCATATGAAATTTTGATCATTTTTTTGTGCAAAAAATTTGAAAAAAAAAAAACGTTTCTTTGTTTCTATTATAACATTTTTCAAACAGGTATTTTTTCTCCTTCACTGATGTGCGTTGATGAGGCAGCACTGATGGGCACTGATAGGCGGCACTGATAGGCAGCACTAAAGGGCACTGATAGGCAGTACTAATGAGGTGGCACGGATAGGCGGCACTGATAGACAGCACTAATGAGGTGTCACGGATAGGCGGCACTAATATGCAGCACTGATAGGCGGCACTGATAGGTGACACTGATGATGGGTACTGATAGACGGCACTGACTGGCATCACTGCTGGGCACTGACTGGCGGCACTGACTGGCACAACCCCTGGGCACTGACTGGTGGCACTGACTGGCAGCACTGCTGGGCTGCACTGGTGGGTGGCACTGGTGGGTGGGCACAGGTGGGTGGCACTGCTGGGCACAGGTAGTTGGCACTTCTGGGCACAGGTGTGTGACAGACACTGCAGAGTGGCACAGGTGGGTGCACTGCTGGGCACAGGTGGGTGATCTGCTGGGCACAGGTGGGCGGAACTTGCGGGTGGCACTGCTGGGCACCGATCATCAGGGCACTGATCATCAGTGCCCTGATGATCGGTGCCGATCCCCGCTCTGACAACTGCCGGTTCTCGGCAGTACTTTCCTCACGATCTGACAGCGTGAGGAAAGTGCAGCCGAGAACCGGCACTTACATTTCCCTCTGATCAGCGTGTCATTGGACACCGCTGATCACGTGGTAAAAGGCCGGTGTGATTGGCCTTTTACCACATCACGTGATCAGCTGTGTCCGTAGGCATCCACTCAGAACTGGCCGGCCGCAGTGCAGCCGTCATTCGGCTATCTGCGGTCGGCAACTAGTTAAGCCATAACACCTGCAAAGGGTTCCTGAGCCTTTAAATGGTCTCTCAGTCTGGTTTAGTAGGAATCACAATCATCGGAAAGACTGCTGACCTGACAGTTGTGCAGAAAACCATCATTGACACCCTCCATAAGGAGGGAAAGCCTCAAAAGGTAATTACAAAAGAAGTTGGATGTTCCCAAAGTGCTGTATCAAAGCACATTAATAGAAAGCTGTGTGGAAGAAAAAGGTGCACAAGCAGCAGGGATGACCGCAGCCTGGAGAGGATTGTCAGGAAAAGGCCATTCAAAAGTGTTGGGGACTTTCACAAGGAGTGGACTGAGGCTGGAGTCAGTGCATCAAGAGCCACCACACACAGACAGAATCTTGGACATGGGCTTCAAATGTCGTATTCCTCTTGTCAAGCCGCTCCTGAAAAAACGCCAGAAGTGTCTTACCTGGGCTAAAGAGAAACAGACCTGGTCTGTTGCTCAGTGGTCCAAAGTCCTCTTTTCTGATGAGAGCAACTTTTGCATCTCATTTGGAAATCAAGGACCCCGAGTATGGAGGAAGAATGGAGAGGCACACACTGCAAGATGCTTGAAGTCCAGTGTGAAGTTTTCACAGTCTGTTGATTTGGGGAGCCATGTCATCTGCTGGTGTTGGTCCACTGTGCTTCATTAAGTCCAGGGTCAACCATCTACCAGGAGATTTTGGAGCACTTCATGCTTCCTTCCGCAGACAAGCTTTATGGGGATGCTGACTTCATTTTGCAGCAGGACTTGGCAGCTGCCCACACTGCCAAAAGCACCAAAACATGGTTCAATGACCGTGGGATTACTGTGCTTGATTGGCCAGCAAACTCGCCTGACCTGAACCCTATAGAGAATCTATGGGGCATTGCCAAGAGAAAGATGAGAGACTTGAGACCAAACAATGCAGAAGAGCTGAAGGCCGCTACTGAAGCATCCTGGTCTTCCATAACACCTCAGCAGTGCCACAGGCTGATAGCTTCCATGCCACGCCGCATTGAGGCAGTAATTGCTGCAAAAGGGGCCCAAACCAAGTACTGAGTACATATGCATGCTTATACTTTTCAGAGGTCCGATATTGTTCTATGTACAATCCTTGTTTTATTGATTGCATGTAATAGTCTAATTTTCTGAGATTGTGGATTTGGGGTTTTCATGAGCTGTAAGCCATAATCATCACAATTATGACAAATCACAGCTTGAACTATCTTGCTTTGCATGTAATGAGTCTATCTCATATATTAGTTTCACCTTTTAAGTTGCATTACTGAAATAAATGAACTTTTGCACGATATAATAATTTTTCGAATTTCACCTGTAGATACTGGAATATTTATTTATACTAGTAATGGCAGCGATCAGTCTTATAGCAAGACTGCGGTGGGCATTCTGACACTAGGTGGGAACTAACTGCCACTCACATCCCCAGTGACACTAATACAGTGATCAGTGTTAATAAAAAAGCACTGACACTAGGCAGGAAGGGGTTAACATATAGGGCGCACAAAGGGTTAACTGTGCATTGCGCTCTTTTCCTACGGAGACATGCTGCTTTGTATTTCTCTTCCGAGAAAGCAGCATGTCTGCTGACAGGGGAGAGACCTGTGTTGTTTACACACAGTTCACTCCTGTCAGCTTTACCTGACGATCGCCGGGTGCCGGCAATTGACATCCCTAGCCACCAAAAGCCCCCTACCCGGAAATGCAAATTACATATATACGTGATTTTGCGCAGCCCTGCCGCCTTGTAGCAGTATTTCTGCTATAGGGCGGCGGGTAACTGGTTAAAGTATAACTAAAGGAAAAACTTTTTCATTTTGGATAGTGGAGAGTGATTAGAACACGTCAGATTTGATTGATGTCTGTGCCCCCATTAAGGAGATTCACCCTCTATTTGTCCGGTTTACCAATATCATTGAAAGTAAAAGTAAAAAAAATCCCAAATTTTGGGATGTCCCCAGAAAATAGAGAGGAATTCTTCAAAAGGGGACACTAGTTCTGTTGACCTGGGGGTCCCCATGGAACTTCCTTAATTTGCAAGGATTTTCTTTCACTTCCCATTCAGCTATGGGACAGGAAGTGAAATCTCTGCAATGCGACACAGCAAAAAAAAAAATCTGAAAGGAGTTATAACTTTCCTGCGCTCTATCCAAAATGAAAAAAAGTTTTGCCTATAGTGCTACTTTAATAGAAATAAGGGGCTGTGAGAGGCACTCAACAAGAGTGCTTGAATTTGCCTGCCCTACTGCCTCCCTAAATGAAACAGGATCTATGAATGGAGAACGGACATATGATTGAAAGGTCTGCCCCCTCTATTCATAGATCACATTTCCGTCAAAGAAGCTGTAGTAATAGCTTCTATAAATGGGGCAGTTGGCAGAAAAGGCAGGCATAGTTGGGCACTTGAGTGCCTGCCATAGCCTCTTGGTTATATGAACCCCTGCCATGCTGGAAGATTACAACAGCAGAGGACATCAGAGGAAGAATGTTTCACTAAAGGTGAGTAATGTCCCTTGTACCAGAAGAGAAAAAAAAAACACACTTTAGGTAAACAGTCTTTATTGAAAAATGCCACAACTGCTCAAATAAGCACTCATTCCAATGGTGGTGCGCAGAAGACCACATCGAAATTAATGAACCAGTCAGACAATAATGGCAGTAAGGCAGTGTAAAGACGCAGGGTAAATCTGGCCATACAGCTGTTAAGCCGGCCATACATGGAGTGATTTTCTTTCCTGCAATGGATATAGCAGCAGCTAGCAATAATCGCATGTAAAATCTAACAGACTGGTTGTACCAAAGTTGATTGATCAAACACCTTAGGTACATTCAGTCTGCCCATACATGGTTTGTCTATGGCCAGCTTTAGTTTTTAACCACTTCAATACCGGGCACTTTTACCCTTTCCTGCCCAGGCCAATTTTCAGGTTTCAGCTCTCTCACACGTTGAATGACAATTACGCGGTCATGCAACGCTGTTCCCAGACTAAATTATTTTTTTCACACAACTAGAGCTTTCTTTTGGTGGTATTTAATCACCACTGGGGTTTTTATTTCTTGCTAAATTAACAAAAATACCGAAAGTTTTGAAAAAAAACCCCCAAAACACATTTTTTTTGTTTCTGTTATAAAAGTTTGCAAATAAATAATTGTTCTTCATAAATTTAGGCCAAGATGTATTCTACTACATTTCTTTGGTGAAAATAACCCAAATCAGTATTTATTATTTAGTCTGTAGTAAAGTTATAGAGTTCACAAACTATGGGATAGACAGTGGGGCAAAAAAGTATTTAGTCAGCCACCAATTGTGCAAGTTCTCCCAATTAAAAAGAAGAGAGAGGCCTGTAATTAGCATCATAGGTAGACCTCAACTATGAGAGACAAAATGAGAAAAAAAAACAGACAATCACATTGGCTGATTTGGAAAGAATTTATTTGCAAATTATGGTGGAAATAAGTATTTGGTCAATATCAAAAGTTCATCTCAATACTTTGTTATATATCCTTTGTTGGCAATGATAGAGGTCAAACATTTCCTGTAAGTCTTCACAAGGTTGGCACACACTGTTGCTGGTATGTTGGCCCATTCCTCCATGCAGATCTCCTCTAGAGCAGTGATGTTTTGGGGCTGTCGCTGGGCAACACAGACTTTCAACTCCCTCCAAAGGTTTTCTATGGGGTTGAGATCTGGAGACTGGCTAGACCAGCAATGGGCAAACTACGGCCCGGCGGACCTTTTAATCCGGCCCGCGGAGCTAGGCTCCTCTCACAGTCCGCCCTGAAGACCGGTGTAGCATGAAAATCTGTCTCCTATGAGGATCTGTCCCCCTCGACGTATCTGCGCATGTGCCGGAGATCGCCGATTGGCTGCTAATGCCTGAAACTGGCACATGCGCAGATACGTCGAGGGGGACAGATCCTCATAGGAGATAGATTTTCATGCTACACCGGAACGGCACGGGACACGGCGAGAAGAACGCGCGGAGCAAAGGTAAGTGAATTGACACAGGGGGGACGTGGGGACTTAATATGGGGGATGAATTACTATAGGGGAAATGAATTACTATATGGGGGATGAATTACTATGGGGGATGAATTACTATAGGGGGGATGAATTACTATATGGGGGTTTGAATTACTATGGGGGATGAATTACTATGGGATGAATTACTATATGGGGGATGAATTACTATATGGGGGATGAATTACTATGGGGGATGAATTACTATAGGGGGGGTGAATTACTATATGGGGGATGAATTACTATATGGGGGATTAATTACTATGGGGGAATATTACTATACTTACTATGGATGACACATACACATCATTCATCTACTCTTGGTCCGGCCCCCGGGTCCAATATATGAACCCATTGCGGCCCTCAAGTCAAAAAGTTTGCCCACCCCTGGGCTAGACCATTCCAGGACCTTGAAATGCTTCTTACGAAGCCACTCCTTCGTTGCCCGGGCGGTATGTTTGAGATCATTGCCATGTTGGAAGACCCAGTCACGTTTCATCTTCAATGTCCTTGATGATGGAAGGAGGTTTGCACTCAAAATCTCACAATACATGGTCCCAGTCATTCTGTCCTGTACATGGATCAGTTGTCCTGGTCCCTTTGCGGAGAAACAGCCCCAAAGCATGATGTTGCCACCCCCATGCTACACAGTAGGTATGGTGTTCTTTGGATGCAACTCAGCATTCTCTCTCCTCCAAACACGACGAGTTGTGTTTCTACCAAACAGTTCTATTTTGGTTTCATCTGACCATATGACATTCTCCCAATCCTCTTCTGGATCATCCAAATGCTCTCTAGCAAACTTCAGACGGGCCCGGACATGTACTGGCTTAAGCAGGGGGACACGTCTGATACTGCAGGATCCAAGTCCCTGGCGGCGTAGTGTGTTACTGATGGTAGCCTTTGTTACGTTGGTCCCAGCTCTCTGCTGGTCATTCACTAGGTCCCCCCGTGTGGTCCTGGGATTTTTGCTCACCGTTCTTGTGATCATTTTGACCCCACGGGGTGAGATCTTGCGTGGAGCCCCAGATCGAGGGAGATTATCAGTGGTCTTGTATGTCTTCCATTTTCTAATTATTGCTCTCACAGTTGATTTGTTCACACCAAGATGCTTGCCTATTGCAGATTCAGTCTTCCCAGCCTGGTGCAGGTTTACAATTTTGTTTCTGGTGTCCTTCGACAGCTCTTTCACCATAGTGGAGTTTGGAGTGTGACTATTTGAGGTTGTGGACAGGTGTCTTTTATACTAAGTTCAAACAGGTGCCATTGATACAGGTAATGAGTGCAGGACAGAGGAGCCTCTTAAAGAAGAAGGTACAGGTCTGTGAGAGCCAGAAATCTTGCTTGTTTGTAGGTGACCAAATACTTATTTTCCACCATAATTTGCAAATAAATTCTTTTCAAATCAGCCAATGTGATTGTCTTTTTTTTTCTCATTTTGTCTCTCATAGTTAGATCTACCTATGATGCCAATTACAGGCCTCTCTCATCTTTCTACGTGGGAGAACTTGCACAATTAGTGGCTGACTAAATACTTTTTTGCCCCACTGTTTTTGAAAATTGATCAATCCTTAAGTGAATCTAATTTCTTGAGGCCCAAAAATGTCAGAACAGTACAGATATCCCCCAAATGACCCCTTTTGCAAAGTAGACAGTCCAACGTATTTCATAAGAGGCATGGTGAGTTTTTTGATGTTGTAATTTTTTTGTCATTTTTTGGAAAATGAATTAAAAAAATTATTTTCAGTTTTTTTTTTACATACTGTCACCAGTACAGTACAGCATCAGCATATAACTGGTGTTGCGGCGATCAGGGACACTGACTGATAGTACAAAAAAAAAAATTTTAACTGCTTGAAATAGATTAATTCAAGTTTTTTTGTTGTGATTGGCCACAGCTAATCACACAACACAGATGGGCTGTTATTGGCCCAGCCTGTGCATGTGCTCACAGTGACTTGTATATAATGGATGGCATGAATGGAAGCCATCCATTGTTTACAACTGTCATGTGACCTGCAGTGATTGGTCACAGCAGGTCACATGTTACTGGCAACGGGGCAGGTACACAGATCTGTCATTGCCCGTGTCTGAGGTACACAGCCAGTGTGGCCCTGAGGGCACGCACGATCCAGGAAGGCCATCATATGACACCCTCCCGGAACGACGATAGGCCCGCCAGGCCATCATTTTATTATAGGCCAGGTGGGAAGTGGTAAAAACTGACAGATTCCTCCATCTACACATAGGAGATGGATGGAGGAATCCTCCCCAGCCAAAACATTGTTTTCTGACAGGGGGATTCACCACTGTCAGAATACACTGTTCAGCTGATTGGCTGCAGCCACTTATCAAGAAAAGTTTTCCAACTTACCCCTTCAACAGAGGTTGATCAAACGATTGACTGGTTTCAAACACGTATAGCCACACACAGTCCCTGTTGAACCGGCCAAATTTCAATTAGTGTATGGCTAGCTTAAGAGGGAAGGCCTCAAGTACTCATGAAACTCCAACAGTTGGTGGCAAGTGAGGGTCAAATGGCTGGAGTTAACCAAAATAACTGTAGACAGACAGCAAGAACAAAATTTGATGTGTATCTTCGCAAACAGGTGCAGTGTCCCAAAATCCAGGCTGAGGACAACTGCGCAAGATAGCTGTAAATGGAAAAAAAATCTCCAGCAGTGATGTAGGAATGTTGAGTGAAGAAAAAAAAATGGTAAGCAAAATAATAGGTTAGTCTTTAACACAGAGTTGAAGAAAAGACATCCATCCTTTTGAGACACCAGCATGCTGGTAGTAGGAGGGATTATCCTGGGCTAGCCTACAGGTTTTGATTTTTTTTTTTTTTTGTTTCCTGGTGTCCAGTTCTCCTGTAGACGGCAGTATAACCTGAAGGTTAACCTCCCTGGCGGTATTCCCGAGTGTAGCTCGGGGTAAAGTTTCAGCACCACAAGCGGTAACCCCGAGCTACACTCGGGAAAACCCTGCAGCGCTGCTCCTGGATCTCTTCTTCACTTACCTTGTCCTGCGCTCTCGCGATGTCCCTCCTGCAGTGTCCCCGGATATGTCCTCCGGTGGATGCCGGCATCTGTCTTCCATTCCCTGCGACGCCAGGAAGTACGGGGGACAGAATCGGCGGGAAATTTGAAAGTTGCAAAAGTGACATTCGCTAAAATCACATAGTAAAACATTACTGTATCAAACCATTTCACATACATTTTGTCCCTAGTGCTTTGTCCTGTGCCCTGCCTACATTTTTACCATTCTTTCTGCCTGGAAACTGAGAAATGTCCAAAAAGCATCCCTTTAGGTCAAAAGCAGTTTTAGGTCAGCTAGAGAACAGCGATAGTAAATTAGAACCACTTGCAGAATTGAGTGATGATTCGTGGGTAAATTCATTATCAGACACTGAGACCGATTCTGTGACTGAGCTCAGTGATGTGCAAACTTGGTGCTATATTTCAAATTTCAGTGTTTTGGTTTGATTATATTATTTAAATTTATCATTATATTATTTTTTATGATTATTTATTAAATTATAATTTATGATTTTGTGTTTCAAATTTTAACATACCCAGGATGTTTACTACTCTTGTTCGGACAGATTTCAGTGAGTTATTCCTAACCATTACAGGCCTGCAATAAAAAATAAAATACATATTTCCATGCAAAGAAATGTACCGCTTTGAGCACAGAAATATGGACATAATCAGACCGCTAGGGAGGTTAAATATTTTGTGCCCCTCAGTAGGGGGCATTAAGACCAAATTTTCCCACCAGTTCAATAATCATTTTTTACTTGGTGCCATGGTCTGTGCAAGCCAATAAATAACAAACCAAGCTGCAGAGAAAGAATGTCAAGCCAAATGAAATATTTTATTTTTTCTTTAGGAAGACAGATGAGGCCAATTGTCCATTAATTACTTTCAAACAAATACACAGTAAGAAAAATTCATATTTTTGCTACATACTAAACAAGTAAATTTTGGTTAAGTAAATCAAACTGTGCGGGACTGGAGGATTCTGTTATGTGTATAAACACATGCTGGATGCCGTGGACATGCTGACCTTGTGACAAGACGGCAGTATTAAGAAATGGTTTGTAGGTAAAAGGTCTGTTTCAGTTCACAGATGTTCTATTTGATGCTCTTCATGGAAGATGAATCGGCTTTATAAAAAATATCAGTTTAGAATTCGGCTGACCATACTGTACAGAAGTTACATTTAATTTGTATACCAACATTTATTCATATATTCTGGATATCTTAATGGTTAAGGGATAATAAAGTATTTCCAGGAGGCAGAGCCTGTAGTGATAAAAAACTGTATGGCTTTTGTCATGTACCGTATATAAAATTACAATATACAGTATATAGAAATGCTTTCATAGTAACACATATTAATACTTTACATCCCACTTAAATTCAGTAAATAAACAGGATTTATTAAATGTGTTTGTATTACAGAATTAAAAACATTTTAACAGGTCAGCAACCTATGTAAACCGGGATGTCCTATCTAATCAAAAACAAAGAAAAAAAAAAACAATATGCAGTGCAATGGTAAATGCAGGCAAGTGTCCATTTAAAATTTGTACCAGATTGTGCTCATGCAGTCATTGATTTCATAACAAGGAATGAACAAAGAGAAACCTGGAACAATATACGGTAATGTTTTTAAAACCTGAAGATCTCCTTCACATAAGACTCTCCTCCCATTCTGTGACAATTGGTGTCCTCTTCCATGACATGATCAGCCTATAGCTCAATGAATAGGTAAAGGATCTATCCTATATCTTTATTTAGCACAATCATGCATATGCCATTTATTGAATATGAATGTAATTTTCATTTAATGATGAATTCATTAATTTTGTAAATAAAGTGCTATGGTATACACCAGTGTTCTCCAAACTGTGACCCTTTGCTTCCCTTTATTTTGCACTTGAGGAACTATTCCTCCCACTGACACAAATGATAGAGCACCATTCGTCCCACTGACACCAACAATGGGGCACCATTCTTCCCACTGACACCAGAAATGGGGAATCATTCCTCATACTGACACTAGCAATGGGGTACTATTTCTTCCACTGCCAACAGTGGGGCACTATTCCTCCCACTGACACCAGCAATGGGGCACTGTTCTTCCTACTGATAACAATCATGGGTCATTGTTTACTCCCAGGACATTTTCTACTCACACTGGTCACAGTTTGGCCCTGTCAAAGTTTGAAGGACAGTAAACTGGCCCTTTGCTTGGAAAGATTGGAGACCACTGTGGTATACACAATGGATGCCTATACGGCTCTTATTGATCCCTATTGGACTGATTAATGAGTTTATCTAGTTGTTGTGTACTCATCTATTCCTTCTGTTGATAGAATGGGATTGAGAGGACCAATGGGAAGGCCAGTTTCAAATAGCTAATGCCAACATTGCTATGCCTTGAAATGCAAAACTATAGGTTATCAACATCAGGGACTTCAGACTATAGGGTCATGTTACATTTGTTATAAGGTTTCTTGTAGTCTGTCTGCAAATGTAAACCCTGCAGTAGAATAATAGATTCATGTTTTGGCACAAATCTATAACTAAATTTCTAAAGACAGGAACATTTTCCTTAGCATCCTTCTGTTTAAACAAACAAAAAAAGGCTTATATAACATCTTCAAGTACCATAATTACATTTTGAATATGAGCCAACATAAATTACAGTGCATCAACACAATGTATTATAAGAAACAATGGAAAGAGGGGATGATTTAAAGCAATGCCTCGAGTGATCATGAGGGCAACATAAGGCCCTTCACTACAGAAAGAATGCCTAGTTTTCTGTTTGGTTGGCAGCAACAATGCTCTAGTGCACAATGCTGGTGGATCCACACAGATCTTTTTATTTATTGATCAAGACAAGAAAATAAAATTAATCCCTTTACTAGACCAAGTATAGCAGCCTTGGACAGATTACAAAGTTAGAAGCAGCAGCCAAAATGCTCAGACAGGCCATACATAGACAGAATTGAGAATGCTGGCTGCTCGGATTACTTTACCTGTGCTCATTTCCTTCACCACACTAAGGGAATCCAGGTACCCGTTTCTACAACGTTTCAGCTGACATTACGGCGAAGTGTACAAACAATAGAGGGACGGTTCCTTTTAACAGAAGAAAAGAAATGCTGGACAGTCACAGAAACACTCTAGAATACTGGAGAAACTCTATGTGCAGTAATAAATATTTCAAACATTATTGGCTTGTTCACACTAGCTGTGTTAAGAAGTGTTGCCCAACACACAAATGAGGCAGTTTGCCTTATGGCCTATGGCTTCAGTTCCCACCAGCATGCTGTGTTGTTGCATGATTTACTATAAACACAATGTAGCGCGCTGAAGCACATAAGAACACACATACCATACAACAGGGAGGGAAGCAAGCATCATAATCACAGCATGTGTTCACATTGCACACCAGAGCACATTCATGTGCATGCTGTTAATGTGTGCTATGAGCTCTATTACATACCTATGGCTATTGAGAGTTTATCCTCCAGACAGAAAAATGTTTGCAAGCTATACACTAATTGGTTACACTGCTTGAAAACATCAGGGTGTCGTTTTCAAGTATTATACACCTACTTTGATGCCAGCCACTGGTTCCGTCTGCTGGGTCTTAAGTCACTACAGGGCATAAAAGCCAGTGGAGGCCACCACAGCAGCCAGCGGGGCACTAGTATTCAACTCATCTGACAGCCAAACACTTGCAGGGGCTGAGAGCTGGAGAGATGTCCTGGCTGTTCAATATATAGGCCATCAGAAAGGTAAGTATATTCACACTTCTTTTAAAATTGATGTAATGGGCAAAAGTGACCTTGTGGAGACAGGTTCACTTTAAATCATTAACACAATTTAAGCATCAGCTTGTTTAACTATTTATTTGGATTCTTCAAGGCAGACAGCAATGTGCAAAATGCAGTAACTCATCAATCAGAAACCACAGCTCAGTTACAGAACTCTGCCCATCACCACATTTCCTTTCAGTGATCAGATTGAAGATCTGCTAAACAGCAGACACATTAATTAGAAAGGGAGTGGTTGATTCCAGCCATGTAAAATCATTGAGATGGAAGAACTGTTTCTGACAAAAATCAAAAGTACCAAATAAATTATTCAGTCTACAAATTATTCATTTCATCAAGAGGAATAGTTAGACCCCACTAAATTCAAACACATCAATGTTTTCTTTGTTGTGTCAATAAATTGTTTCAGGTTGAAATATTGACTTGATAGAATCATACCTATGGTCCTTAGTGTGTATGACGAGTGACTAGCAGTCACACTTGAAGCAATGCTGGCATGTCTGTCCAATGTAATGGTATATGAAGGAGATCTCAGATGTTTATCAAGCATATGTTTTAGGATTATCACACATTTATGTTAATATTACATTTAATAGCTACCATGTACTAAAACATGCTGTCATTTCATAAAAACCAATGGACAACAATAGCAGTGTTCTAATATATTTGATGAGTGCAAACAAAACAGACAAAAAATAATATTTTGCTGAGTTGACATCAAGAATGGAAAATTTTCAAGCCTGTTTATATATATATAAAAAAAAAAATTTACTTTTGCAGAGAGTTGTGGTAATGTTTAGCAAAGCTGTGAATGTGACTATTTTACTCTTCTCTCTTCTTTCTAAATGATAAGCTGTCTTTGGTTTCCTGTAACTTCTCAGAAATTCTATCTTTTGTTTCTTCCATCTTTTCAGAGATCATGTCCCTGGTTTCTTCCATCTTCTCTGTGATTCGTTCTTTTGTCTCCTCCATTCTGTCTTGTATATAGTCTTTAACCAATGGAGGGGTGGTCATGTAGCCATATTTTCGGAGATATTTCACGCTAATGGAAGTTCCTCCTAATGTTACAGTGTAACGGACAGGTGTTGCAATCTAGACAAAAAAAAAAAATTTTTTTTGACTTGCTGGTAAATGTCAAATCTTAAAGTACAGTACAAGGCACAGGCAAAATATTCATAGACCTTAAGGCTCTAGGCCCTTACATTCAGGTGATTTAAAACTGGGAAACTCTCGAGGACATGCCCCTTGTGCAATTTCCCTCTAACCCAGTGCTTCTCAATTATTTTCTGTCATGCCCCCCCAGGAAGAAGAAAACATTTTGCGCCCCCCGCGCGACTGTAAATAGTATCATTTGTCTATAAAATTGTTATAAGTAGGAATAGTGCCCCATCGTTGGTGTCAGTGGGAGGAATAGTGCCCCGTCGTTGGTGTCAGTGGGAGGAATAGTGCCCCGTCGTTGGTGTCAGTGGGAGGAATAGTGCCCCGTCGTTGGTGTCAGTGGGAGGAATAGTGCCCCGTCGTTGGTGTCAGTGGGAGGAATAGTGCCCCGTCGTTGGTGTCAGTGGGAGGAATAGTGCCCCGTCGTTGGTGTCAGTGGGAGGAATAGTGCCCCGTCGTTGGTGTCAGTGGGAGGAATAGTGCCCCGTCGTTGGTGTCAGTGGGAGGAATAGTGCCCCGTCGTTGGTGTCAGTGGGAGGAATAGTGCCCCGTCGTTGGTGTCAGTGGGAGGAATAGTGCCCCGTCGTTGGTGTCAGTGGGAGGAATAGTGCCCCGTCGTTGGTGTCAGTGGGAGGAATAGTGCCCCGTCGTTGGTGTCAGTGGGAGGAATAGTGCCCCGCCGTTGGTGTCAGTGGGAGGAATAGTGCCCCGTCGTTGGTGTCAGTGGGAGGAATAGTGCCCCGTCGTTGGTGTCAGTGGGAGGAATAGTGCCCCGTCGTTGGTGTCAGTGGGAGGAATAGTGCCCCGTCGTTGGTGTCAGTGGGAGGAATAGTGCCCCATCGTTGGTGTCAGTGGGAGGAATAGTGCCCCGTCGTTGGTGTCAGTGGGAGGAATAGTGCCCCATCGTTGGTATCAGTGGGAGGAATAGTGCCCCATCGTTGGTGTCAGTGGGAGGAATAATGCCCCATCATTAGTATCAGTGACACCAATGATGCGGCACTATTCCTCCCACTGACACCAATGACACTTGCTGACCCCTGTTGCAGTATGGTGCTGCTGCAGCCAGCATATGTGGTTGCAGCAGCACCTCTGCACTGCACACTTACCGGCTTTTCCCTCACTCGATTTTCGCGGGTCCGCTCGGCTCCGCCTCCTCGCCCGTGATTGGCCGCCTGTGTACGTTTCCTGAGCTACAGTTCTGGCGGCCAATCACCGGTGAGGAGGCGGAGCCGAGCGGCAGGAGTGAGGGAGTGGCCGGAGTGACGGAAGGAGCAGCGCTTCCTGGATGGATCGTCGTGGGAGCCAGGTAAGAGACTGCAGCCCTCTGCCCACCCCTGTACTTAGTGTCCCTTCTGTCGGAAGGGGGGGGGCGGCGGCACCGCGCCCCCCTTGACGGAGCCTCGCGCCCCCCCTGGGGGGCGCGCCCTACTATTTGAGAAGCACTGCTCTAACCCAACCCCACACTGACTCCTCAGGTTTGTAGCAGCAATGCAGAGTAACCAAAAACATGGATGGCAGGGTGTCCTGTACCGTACTTCAAGATTTGGAATTTACAGCTAAGCCAATATTCCTCTAATCTTAATCGTACAGTACAAGACACAGGAAAAATGTTCATACAACCTTTGGATGTTCCTAAGCAAAGAGAAAGGTGGGCAACAACCAGGCAAACAGAACTGTGCCATCAGTCCCAAAAAGAAAAGGTCAAAAGGTCCCAACTTCAGAGTGCCGCTGTCAGAACCACAGAATTCTAGACATCCTAACATAACTTTAAAAAATTATGAACAGAGGACCAGGTGGCGAGCTTGCGAAGCTGGCCTGGTGCCAAAATGCCCAGGAAATGCCCACCAATCTGTTAGGATGGGTAGATTGACGCGCAGGAGCAGATTTGTCCTTGAGAGTTTAAGATCTAGTGGTCACATTGCTTATCCATCTCATGACAGTTGTTTTAGAAGCAGGGCATCCTTTGCAAAGCCCTGATGATAGGAAAAACAGGGAAACAGCTTGATCAAAACTATAGCTTTGCGTTAGACTCTGATGACTCGTACTACATTCAGACAATGAAGAGAAATTTCCTTTGGAAACCTAAGGATTGTAGGACTGTGTCCTCATTGAGGAGCAAAGAATCTTTCTTTTTGAAGTATGAGGAGCGACTACTTATGAGAGAGTCACCAACTCAAAGACACGTCTGACAGGCATGATAGCAAATAAAACAGCTTTCTAAAAGAAGGCATATAAAGACATATCCCTTATGGGTTCAAAGGGGGGTTTCTGTAGGCAAAAAGAACCAAATTAAGATCTCAAGAAAGCACAGGGTGCTGCATTTGGGGACTTATTGGAAGATACACCTTGGAGAAACGGTTTTACAAGGGACTCGGAAAAAGAATGTTGATGGCCGAAAACCTGTCCTTTTAGAGAGTACTTAACCATCTGGCCTCCGGAAGGTTTTACTCCCTTTTTAAAAACACCTTTTTATTAATTTTAATAAAAGTACACAGTACAAACACAAAAACAAAACCGCAGTGGCCTTGTATTATACAAAATACATACATTAATATACAAAAAATATAAGCACTGTGCTACTTTAATTGGCAATCTCTTTGTTGTGCAACACTGTACCCAAATTAAATTTTTTTTTCACATAAATAGAGCTCTCTTTTGATTGTATTTACATAGCACATTAAGAAAACAGTGGTAATTAAATGAAAAATACCAGAAATTTTGGAAATAAACTTTCTTCATAAATATAGGATAAAATGTAGCCTACATTTCTTTGGTAAAAAATAAACCAAATTAGTATATATTATTTAGTCTGTGTAAAATGCCACAAAGTATGATTATGTATACACACACATATATATCAATGGGAGAAAAATATCATGCTGGATATCTATACTGATATGGACTGGGTAATGTGTTAGGAATGCAAGAATGCCCCATTGATGGAAATTAAATTGATCAACCTACAGAGGACTGAATTCCAGAAACAGCCAGAAAATCAAAGGGAAAAAATTATGCAGCAGGCTAGTCCATTTTGCTAAAATTTCACTGCAGCAACTCAAAATGTTACTCAGTTTGTATGGCCCCCACGTGCTTGTAAGCATGCATGACAACGTTGGGGCATGCTCCCAATGAGATGACGGATGGGGGTTTATTTACTAAAGCTGGAGAGTTCGAAATCAGACTCCCTTCTGCATAGAAACCAATCAGCTTCCAGGTTTCATTGCCAAAGCTTCATTGAACAAGCTGAGGTTAGAAGCGGATTGGTTTCTATGCAGAAGGGAGTCTGATTTTGGACTCTCCAGCTTTAGTAAATAAACCCCATGGTGTCCTGGGCTATTTCCTCCCAGATCTGGAACAGGGCATCACTGAACTCCTGAGTTCTGAGGTGCAACCTGGCAGCGTTGGATGGACCAAAACATGATATCCCAGGAGGTGTTTAATTGGATTTAGGTCAGGCGACCGTGGGGGCCATTCAATGATATCAATTCCTTCATTCTCCAGGAACTGCCTGTATACTCTCATCACATGAGACCGGGCATTGTCGTGCACCAGGAGGAACCCAGGACCCACCGCACCAGTGTAGGGCCTGACAATGGGTCCAAGGATTTCATTCCGATACCTAATGGCAGTCAGGGTGCCGTTGTCTAGCCTGTAGAGGTCTGTGCATTCCTCCATGGATATGACTCCCAAACCATCACTGACCCACTACCAAAACATGCTACCTGTAACATCGTTCAGCATGACTAACATTCTCCACGGCTTCTCCAGACCCTTTCACAACTGTCACACTTTCTGAGGGTGAACCTGCTCTCATCTGTGAAGAGCACAGGGTGCCAGTGGCAGACCTGCCAATTCTGGTGTTCAATGGCAAATGCCAATCGAGCTCTATGGTGCCAGGCAGGGAGCATAGGGCCCACTAGAGGATGTCAGGCCCTCAGGCCACCCTAATGAAGTCTGTTTCTGATTGTTTGGTCGGAGACATTCATACCACTGGCCTGCTGGAGGTAATTTTGTAGCGCTCCAGCAGTGCTCATCCTGTTCCTCCTTGCACAAAGGAGCAGACACCGGTCCTTCTGATAGGTTAAGGACTTTCTACAGCCCTGTCCAGCTCTCCTAGAGTAACTGCCCATCTCCTGAAATCTCCTCCATGCTCTTGAGACTGTGCTGGGAGACCCAGCAAACCTTCTGGAAATGGTACGTATTGATGTGACATCCTGGAGGAGTTAGACTGCCTGTGCAACCACTGTAGGGTCCAGGTATTGCCTCATACTACCAGTAGTGACATTGAACCTAGCCAAATGCAAAACTAGTGAAAAAGTCAGAAAAGATGAGTAGGGAAAAAAATGTCAGTGGCCTCCACCTGTAAAACCATTCCTGTTTTGGGGGTCGTCTCATTGTTGCCCATCTAGTGCATTATTTCATTAACACCAAAGCATCTGAAACTGATCAAACAACCCACTCTGCTACTTAACTGACCAGATCAATATCCCAGGAGTTTAACTGACTTGATGCTATACTCTGCTTAAAAAAAATTAAAGGAACACTTTTTAATCAGTGTGTACATATACATATATATATATATTTTTTTTATTTATTTGAGAAGTGATCAGTCCTGATGTACTGACTCATTTCATGAGTTCCTAAAGTGTCAGGACATTACAAATACCCCCCCCCCCAATTGGCCCCTTTTTGGAAAGTAGACAGTCCAAGGTGTTTAGTAAGAGGCAAAGCGAGATTTTGAAGTTGTAATTTTCTGTCACAATTAAGAAATTAAATACATTTTTTCACAATTTTTTGTACATGCTCACCAGTGCAGTATAGCATTATCATATGACTGGTGTGGCTGTGATCAGGGATACTGATTGGTGACAGTATGTATATATAAAAACTATGGTGACACTGAACTACTCTGGATGACGGTACGTAAAAAAAAAGTTTAAATTGAATATTTTTTAAAACTTTTTTTTTTTCTAAATACGGTCATCAGAGTAGTTAAGTGTCACCAAATTTTTTTTTTTTTAACACACAATTATAGCTAACAGCAGCGATGATCATGGTTAATAAGCAATAGTTTTAAATGTCACGAACGGCTTTCATTCACTACTTAAGAGTTTACTATTGTGATGTTGTAATTGGTCACAAGCGATCACATGGTACAGGGTGCTGTGATTGGCCCAGGTACCATGTGATCACTTGTGACCAATCGCAGCATCACAATAGTAAGCAAAAATGTCATGAATGAAAGCCATTCATGGCAGTTTTGCTGACACTGCAATCATCTCATCACTATGATTGGTCATAGCAATCACGATACCCCGGCTGCTCAAAGTGGCTCGGTATCAAGAGCCATGATCTGCTGTGTCCATGGGATTGAACCACTGCTCGCCCTAGGGGGTGTGCTAGTGTGCCATAATGTACCTGCTGCTGTTAATCACAGCCACTGAGGAGAGAGTGAGGCGGGGCTGAGCCACGCTCTGTGTGTCAATGGATACAAAGCCGGCTTGGTAACTAGTACGCACAAGTTCCCTGAAAGCAAGTGATGGAAGCTGAGGTAGTCCACTTTCCAGTTGTTCATTCCAGGGATACGGACTGCAGAAATCACTGGACAGTGATTTTTCATGAGATTACATTTTACTTTCTTCAAGACTGCAAAACTCCTGGTGCCCCCTTGGTGGCTGGTATCCTTGCAGAAGGGTAGTCCGATGTTGCTTTAAGCTCCAGGATGTTGAAGGGGGAAGACTGGTTTCCACAGGTGACTATGTTCCCTGGGTCACCAATAGATGCCAATGAGGGATTGGAACACTATTCTCCAGCCTAAAGCTAGAATTTGTCACTTTCTAGTGATATGGAGAGATTAACTGGTTTGCTTCCTTCAAAGCTGCAAAATTCCTGGTGCTCCCTTGGTGGTTGATGTAAACCATAGCCACTGCATTGGACTAAGTTCCCAGGACTGTAGGGGACAGGTACAATCCCTCCTAGCCTTAAAGATTGGCATGCTTGGTTATCACTTTCCAGTGATGAGAAAAGGATTTCCCTATTATTAAAGGTGGGCTGGGCAGATAGCTGGCAGGGAGATGAGTCCTTCAGGAAAAGGTTGTCTAGCTAACTCACGATCTAGATGCCCTGTGTTCTGAGAAGGGCAAGAAAAGATGCTAGGAACTTTATGAATACATTGGGAGCAGAGGATAAACCATAAGGTAGTCCGACATACTGGAATTAAGTTTGGCAGTTTAAGCCTGGGCAGAGCATTTAAGAGACATGTTTTAGGGCATTTACAGCAGAAAGTAATTGCTCAGTTAAAGCATGATCCTTGAAAACAAGGTCATGCTGGTTGTTCATTGCCCTAGTCCAGCTTCCTGTAGTTTGACATACTGAAATTGCTGCAGGAGCTGGTTGCAGGTCTGGTTCTGCCAAAGTAAAGACAGCCTATAAAAGCATCTCAAACTTTCTATCTGCAGAATCTTTAAAAGGAAGGAACAGCATTAATGCGTACAGTGAGATGTTTAAGACTGAGATGGCAAATTCAGCTAGAGGAATAGAACAGACCATTGTTTTGTGAAGTCTTTTTCCACTGGATAGAATTGTATCCAAAAGGGACATGGCAAGGCAGAGGAAAATTAAGCTGCACAATGCCAAGGCTTTTGTGGATGGCAGCAGTGAGCTTTTACACATAAGCAACCATGTTGCGGAAAAAACCCTTTTCAACAACATGGCAATCTGGGGAAGAAAAGTCTTCTGCAGCTTTCTTTAATACTGCTTCAAGGTCCTCTTCATTCACTTCTGTGTCCTCCTCATCTAGGGCAGGTATCTCAGGTTCAGATGCAGGTGGAGAGATGGGAGCAAGAAAAGAGGCATGGCATTTTTGAGCCCTGGGCAAAGATGACTGTGTTAGAGCCATTATTGGTCTAATGAATTATGACACAGATGCAGAATATTCTGCACTTGTCAGGTATGCTGCTTGTTGCATGCCTGAAATAGAGCTAGAATTGGATGCAGAGATGGGTGTTTGAGCTTGCTTCTGATGCAACGCAAAGAAAGCTTCATCACTCTGAGATTATGTGTTGTGCAGGCCTTCAGCATAGCAAATTTTTTCCTGCAGTTTTGCAATGGTTCCCTTTTGCCTAGTCTCTGCCATAGCTATGTTTGAAGGTATTGCCCTATGGGGTAATCACAGAGTAGGGCGTGAAATATATGGTAAGGCCTTTTTCACAGAAGCGTTTCATGTTTTTCATTAGTTCAGTCACATTTTTTTCCCCAAGAAAAACCAGATCAGTCCACATCAGTTTTTCATTAGTTCATGCCAGTTTACATCCATTTTTCATCTGTTTACATCCGTTTTTTTCCATTTTCATCTGCTTTTTTTTTTTTCTTTTAACGAAAGAAAAATGGGGTTTTCTTCCTTTAAAAAAAAAATGGATGTTAACGAATGCGAACATTAACGGATGTAAACAGATGATCATCTGTTTACATCCGCTAGTCCACAGAAATACATGGGTGTCAGTTATTCATCCGCAAACGGACAGATGAAAAATGTGCGACCTGTGGTGCGAGGTAACACCTGATCATTCACCCGAGATTCTGAGTGGTTGAGTTTTAGTGGCAAGTTTGAAAACACTGTAATAAACATTCAAATATTGCCCTTTTCGGTAACAGTCAGAAGCATACAGTGTGACCCCCCCGTCTTACCTGTCCACTATGATAGACTGTATATAAAGTACAGGCATTGCCTGTCTCGATGGGCAAACCTCCAAACCTCTGAAGGGGTACTCAGGGACTGGGCTCCAATGGAACCATAGACCTGTATAGCACCCTGCAGCTGACTACACATGCTGCACTAAGTGCTAAAGGAATTGCGCATGAAGGGTTCAGTGCCCAGAGCAACATCACAAGCCGTTTCCACAGCGTGGAGTCTGGGTAAAGCTCCCTAGGTTTACTGAGCTTGTGTCAATCCAGATGCACTGCTTCTGTTTGTGGCATTTGAAGGCATTGGGCATTTGATTGAGGAATCCAAACATAAAATTAAAAGGAAAAATAAAATAATTACCTAGCTAAGCTAAGAGTGATTTCTTCGAGAAGAACAACAGGTCCATCACCTTAGGACACTTGCACAAAACTGAGGATTGAGTTAGGGTAGGGTTATAGAGGAAGTACCCAGGGGGTGAGTCCTTGAAAGCTTGCCAACGTTCAATCACCTGAAGGTACAAGCCAATAACCTATGGATACTATGAATACTTTGCCTGTGTCTTGTACTGTAAGATTAAGATGCAATATTTTCTTTTCATTCAAGAATACAGCTATGGTGTAAAATTTACTGACGGAAATAAAGACGACATTCAACTAGAGAAAACTAATAAAATAGGCAATGTGAATACTTATCCACAATGCTGTGATTCACCCCATCTCCATAACAGCACTTGCCTATATGAAATGCTGTGTCATTTGGACAATGCAAATATTATGTACCATATCAGTGCCTGTGTAAATGCCACCGTTGTCCCCTCTACTCCAATTTTGTCAGAATAATATCCAGTGATAAGCAATGTATAAAACAAATGCAGTTCACATTTACATAGCAGAATACAACTCTGGTACTTGTACATATGCAGCAGGGAACCATGACAAAAAAAAAAAAATGCAGCTGCAAAATCTCTCCCGACAACACACACAAACACACTCTATAAATGTCATGTTTCCATCATAAAAAAGCAGACCTGTAATATCTCTATAAATTCATGTATATTCTGAAAATCTGATATAAAGCAAGGATCCACTTCCAACCTATATCATTCTCCAGCTACCCCTTCCCTTGTTTTTAACCTACAGTTTGTCTCCATTTTCCATAAATTCAAAATTATGAAAACCTGAGGTACAAAAACTAAACCACCAACATTCAGGTCTAAAAAACCTTCTGTGTGCAGCCCCCCCCCCCCCCAATACTTACCTGGGCCTCATCACGATCCACCAATGTGCAGCAGCTCTCTAGGGACTCTTCCTCCTCATAGGCTGAGACACCAGCAGGAGCAATTGGCTCCTGCTGCTGTCAATCACAGATAGTGAGCCAATAAGCAGACAGTGGGGGACAGGCCGAGTCCTGCTCTGTGTTTGAATAGACACCCAGAGCAGTGGCTCAGAACATGCCTGCTCAGGTGCCCCTATACTTTCCATGCGGCAGGAGCCAGGAGTGCTGGTGGGAGACCGAAGAAGAGGAGGATTGGGGCTGCTCTGTGCAAAACCACTGCACAGAGCAGGTAGACTAGGACATATTTGTTGTTTTTTTTAAAAAATCTGCCTTTAATACAAGGCAAAAATGTTGAGGAGGTAGTAGAGAGAAGCAGAGTGACTTTCTGCAGTCATTTGTCAAATCTAGAACTTGCTGTCTACTATATAATCATAGAAGGATAAGGAGGGATAGGATGACAGTTTTCTCAAAATTGTTTTAGATACCCTTGTAAAAGCAATCAGCTTTATGTATAATAATTTTATCAACATGGTGTTTTAGAAAACAAATGTAAAAAAAAAAAAAAAACTTTAAAAGCTAAATACTGTATAAAATATCTCAAAATATGCACTCACCCAAACTGTACTATACTTCCCCTTTAAAAACAAGGGTATAGCATATAAAACAGCACACAAGATAAATATCTGTATTTGTGGTTGTGAGGTGTGAAAAAAACAACCTAGAACAAGTGGGCCTCTCTCAAACAAATAATTTCTTGGAAGAGTAGGCAGCATAGTAAGAAATCATATGTGTAGTCGTTTTTAAGGTAACTAGAATGTTCAAGATGTTGTGTAAAGTGAATCAACATTCGAACCAATACCTTGCAATCACCTGAAATCCACTCATACATGGCATTTGTATTAATTATTAAATAATACGCTTAATCTCATTTGGTAGTCATTTCCCATGATCTATATCATACCTGACTAAAGCACTGTTATTCTAGGTCCCTTGGGAGAGTTCTGATTACACTTTGTTTAATATAATCAATGTGATATATAAAATGTTTTTTTTAAATAGTGCCTTTTTTTTATACCAGGGACACAGGCAACAAAACAAACACTTTAAACCTCCTCCCTTTGCTGGAGGCAAATGACACTGAGACAGATGGTGAGGAGACCCATCTAATATTTTACAACTTACCAGTCTTTAGCTGTAGTGGCTAGACCGTTTTTTTTCCCAGACTAAGAAAATTTTCAGCAAGTACATAAAATAAATGCAAAATATACAGGATGAAACCAGCCTATATCCCCGCGCTCAAGAAATGGTGAAAATATTGGTATACAAATATAAAATAAAAATTATTAAACCAGTAATTAAATATTTAAAATAAGCTGCTGTTTTAAATAATAAAAAAATCTATAAATAGTGACTAAACAAAGTACACAGAGGTGTGTGTGTGTGCTCTCTTCCCTCTCCCTTTTCCCTACTAGCACGTTTCCCCCATTCCTCCTAGCAAATACCACCCTCCCCATCCCCCTGCCCCTTCCCAAAATTCACATTGCACTTCCTGGAAAAAGTGGAGAGGAAAGAGCCGGGAGGAGGTGAGCGGTGTTGTGTTGTCTGAGCTCTCCCTCCTGTCGTCCATTCAGCACATGATACACGATCACTGATAGATCATATGGGACTGTATACACACTATGATTACGTCCCCCCCCACTTCCTCCAAGGGCTGCTGATCTCTAGGCAGCAGGAAATGTGGGCAGGGGGTGGTAATCATTGTGTGTGTGTGTGTGGTCACATACGACCCATCAGTGATCGTGTATCATGTGCTGGATGGACGACAGGAGGGAGGAGCCCAGAGAACACAACAAAGCTCACCTCCTGCTGGCTCTTTCCTCTCCGCCACTTCTCCTCTCCCTGCACCAGGCTTTCCCCTGGTCCCCAGCTCTGAGTGCAGGGGGGGAGGAGCTCAGCGGAGAGCAGCCACACAGGAACACCAGGGCACCCCCTCGATCCGGCCAGGTTTGTCTCTCCCTCCAGCAGCAGAATGCCAGCGGGAGGGAGAGGGGGAGAAACCAGATTTCAGCTGCTGGATTGAGAGATACACAGGGCATCCTTCCGCAACTGCCCTCCCCCACCACACCGATCCTCCTGCTGTCCAGGCCACCTACAGGAGTACTGGTGGTACCCCTCAGATGGCAGCCCTGCATGGCTCTGTCCATCGATGCTCACCAGGACCCTTCTTCCAGGGGTCTGTGCTGCTCCCCTAAAAATTGCCACCCTAGGCAAACGCCTTGTTTGCCTCATGGTAGATACGCCCCTGAGTCTAATATTTAAAATAGTTACAAAGCTATGTTACGTTACAAGTGCTTAATCGCTGTTTGCCATGCAGCACACCAAGAAATAAGACACATGAAAATCAGGTTCCTATAGCTGGTATTATGAACACTTTACAACTCAGCCCTCGTTTATATTTCTGACCCTTCAAACCAGTAAAATACATATCAATGGATACAATAAATATGAAGGAAGAGCCAAATGTACTGGTATGTCCAGTGGGTTTTTGATTTTATTAGGAAAAACTGGTCATAGCGGAGAGAAAAAAAAAAGAAGAAAGATGAGTTGAGAGGGGAGGCGATCGCAACCTTGCAACCACTCCTGCCTTTTAAAGCAGAGAATGATGGTAAAGTTATAAATCTGAAAGACCTCAAAAGCAGGAGAGTCAGCCCACAGAGGACTGTGACATTTGAAGATCAGTGGATTCTGGAAAGATTGAAAAAAAACTTGTATTTGGAAAAGGAATTGAGAAATTGCATCCATTGAGACTAGGCATTTCTAAATTTAGCCGGGAAACCTCTGGGTTATGATTAAGCGCAGTATTGCGTGAAACACGTTAAACTATGCCTCTGCTTGGAGCCATGTCAGGTTTTTTCTTACATGTTTTATTAATTAAAGTACAGCACATCAGGAGTACCATAAATTATATTCCTTCTCGTTTTACTGACCAATGCTGGCAGCTGAAGTAGTGTATATATAAATCCTCAGCAATTTTACCCGGAGCAGGGTCTACCTCACTCTTCACCAAACTTTTGAGGAAGGCTAGCAGGTTCTTCATTATCTTAACCTCTGGAAGGTTTTACCCCCTTCATGACCAGGTCAGTTATTGCTATTCAGTACTGCGCTACTTTGGCAATTGCTCGGTCAGTCAATACCCAATCATATAACTCATGTGGCAGTGATCAGGGATACTGTCTGGTTACAGTATGTTAAAAATAAATTAATAAAATTTTTTAACGTACTTTCTTTAGAGTAGTTCCGTGTCACTGCACTAGTGCAAATGTGCAGCTTCCAAAATACAGGTACGTGACTGTGCCTGTACATGCTGCCCACCCGCAGTAAAATTACTGTGGGTGGGTCGGCAAGAGGTTAAACACTTGCCCTCCTGAGGATTTACCCGCCTTACTGACCAAGCAATTTTTTGCGTTACGACGCTGTGTTACTTTAATTGACAATTGCAGTGTCATGCAACGCTGCACTCAAATGAAATTTATGTCCTTTTTTTTCCCCATGAATAGAACTTTCTTTTGGTGACATTTGATCGACTGTGCATTTTTTATTTTTGGCGCTATACAAAGAAGAAAGAAAAAAAAAGACTGACAATTTTGAGAAATTTTTGTTTTACTTTTTGCTAATAAACACATCCAGTAACAATTAAAAAAAAAAAAATCAAATTTCAGCATTAATTTATGCCAAAAGGTATTCTGCTACATGTCTTTGCTAAAAAAAAAAAAAAAAAAAAAAACAACAATATGTGCAATTTAATTGGTTTACGTGAAAGTTATAGCGTTTACAAATGGCGGTAGATATACTGGGATTTTTATTTTTACTAGTAATGGAGGCAATCAGTGACTAATAGCGGGACTGCAGCGGGCATTCTAACACTGGGGGGAACTGACTTGGTGTCACAAACATCCCCAGTGACACCAATACAGTGATCAGTGCTAATAAAAAGCACTGACTCTGTAGTAATGGCACTGGGTAGAAAGGGGTTAACGTGGGGCGATCAAAGGGTTACCGGTGTGCTGTTTTACTTTGTGCTGTGTGTGTGTGCGCTTCACTGCAAGCACACTGCTTTGCATGACTCTGCTATACAAAGCCATGCATAGCAGTGTGCAGGAGCTGACAGAGGAGAGAACTGTATTGTTTACTTACAGTTCTCTCCCTCTGTCGGTAATTCTCCTCAATCACCGGGTGCCGGCGAGTAATAACCGGCCAGGATCCGGTGATTGACAGCCAAGGCCAAGAATAGGGAGGGAAAGCGGTTAAGGTAGACTAAAGAAAAAATAACAGAAACTAGTGTGTTTCCAGAAGAAAAGGATGACACATGTACAACAGCTTTAAGGTGAAGAAACATTTTTCACTTAAAGTTGTAAACCGCAGACATGAACAATTGAGTACTGTCCGTGATACTTTTTTTTATTTGCACTAACATACAATTTTGAGGACAAGCTTTCGGGGAATGTCCCCTTCTTCAGGTCTAAGCAGTACTGAAACAAAGATTTAGCAGAATGTTGGAAGAAATAATGGGATGGGGAAAAAACAAAACAAAAAAACAACAGGATAAGACACAGCAAAAGCAAAGTCTGGGGGGGAAGCAAAACAAGCAGAGGCAGTCATGCTTGAGCTAATAGTCATAAAACTGTTGGATAATGATTGAGGAATCCCATGTCCAAATTCAGGCCGTTATCTCTTGTGTCAAATAGAATTATCATTCTTAGTTCAAAAGTTTTTCTTTCCTGAATGGATTTGAAATTTCCTTTAAGAACTAAGACATTGCGGTCTTCCATAATGTGGTCTGGTTGTGTGAAATGGTGTCCCACAGGTGTGCAAGGGTCATCTTCTTTATGTTCCTTGATGGTATGTCTGTGCAAATTCATCCTTGTTTGCAACTTCTGTCCTGTTTCACCAACATAAGATCCTTTGCTACATTTTCTGCACTGGATAAGGTACACAACATTACTTGAGGTGCAGCTGTATCAAATCCATTCAGGAAAGAAAAACGTTTGAACTAAGAATGATAATTCTATTTGACACAAGAGATAACGGCCTGAATTTGGACATGGGATTCCTCAATCATTATCCAACAGTTTTATGACTATCAGCTCAAGCATGACTCCCTCTGTTAGTGTTGTCTCTCCCCCCCCCCAGTCTTTGCTTTTGCTGTATCTTATCTCTTTTTTTTTCCCCCCATCCCCTACATTTCTTCCAACATTCTGCTAAATCTTTGTTTCAGTACTGCTTAGACCTGAAGAAGGGGACATTCCCTGAAAGCTTGTCCTCAAAATTGTATGTTAGTGCAAATAAAAAAAGTATCACGGACAGTACTCAATTGTTCCTGTCGCAAATGCACTAATACGGCTACAATCACCTCAAGCAAACCTCAGGCATGAAATAGGAACAGAGCATATCCCTCTACAATATGTACTTCTCTCAATGCAGAGCACTAAAGCCAGCCATAGATGGATTGAATCTTGGCTGCTTCAGCAGGGACCAGCTGATATTTAATTTATCTAGGGGCAGGCTGGTTGTATTTAAGTCGATCCATCAACTTGGCTACAACCAGCTTGTCGGATTTTCCACATGCGATTACTGCCAACAGCTAAAGCCACTAGCAGTAATCATTGTGCTCTGCTGGCAGGGAAGGCTCCCTGTCAGCAGAACACCATAGTGCTGCAGGAGGGATTCCCCCATTAACACTGCTTTAGTGACATTTCTGTCGGCTGCCTTGTTCCCCTGTTATATACATCACTTCTGACAATTTTTCCAGACACCAAAATAAAAAAAAAGGTAACGGGTAGGATCTCCAGCAAACAACCTGTGAGCTGTGTGAAGAGGTGTGGGTCCCCTCTTTAGAATCTGCTTTCACAGCCAGAGGTGTAACTAGAAACCAATAAAGGCCCCCCTGGACCTCAGGTCTCCAGGCCCTATACTCTAATCGCTTGACTCTTTATTATGGTCCCGCGATGAAACCCTTTCACATGTCCTGCAGAAGGCCCCCTTCCAGCCATCCCAGGTAGGCTCGCCACCTTTTCTTCAAATCAAACCTTAACACTTTAGTGGTGTTGCATGGCAATTATTATTTTTTTTTTTTTAAGTATACATTATACATATATTTTGTGATGAAATAACATTTCTAATCTTACGGATTTAATCACAAGAGTCCCCCAAGCATTATAGTCCACAAAGTTTCCCCTTTACATCTGAACTGGTAGTTTCATTTTACATCTGAATTCACAGAGTCCCCCTTAATCTGAACTTGCAGTGGTGGTGGTGGAAGGGGGATGGGATCAGTGGAAGTGGTGGTGGTGGGAGGGGGATGGGATCAGTAGTAGTGGTGGTGGGTGTGATCTGTGGCAAAGGCAGTGGTGGTGGGGAGGATGAGATCAGGGGCAGTGCTAGTGGTTGGAGGGGGATGGGATCAATAGCAGTGGTTATGGGGGTGTGATGTGGAATCGGCGTTGTTGGGGGAGGGGGGGGGATCAGTGGCAGTGGTAATGGGGGGTGTGATCTGTGGCAGTGGTGGATGGGATCAGTGGCAATGATGGTGGTGGGGGATGGGATCAGTGGCAGTGCAGATATGGGATCTCTCAGTGAGTGGCAATGCTGATATGCGGGAACGGAATCAGTGGCACTCACTTGAAGATCACTGGGTTTCCCCTCCTTGCTCAGTGTATCACCAGCTTTCTTCCGTCACAAGTCTCCAGTAACTCCTATCCTGACATGGGGTCTCCTCACACAGCGGAGAGCTCCTCTCCCTTCACTCTACTGGCCTGGGTCAGCTGACTTACTCTTTCAGTCTCCACCTCCCAACACGGCATCTCCCTAGCTTACAACTGGGAACTGAATGGGCAGAGAGGATGGATGGGGCGTAATATTTGGATACTGTGTACCTGCTTGTTAGTGAAACTAACTGCTCCCCTCTCATATTGGTAAAAGGCTATGGCCGGCATGCGGCAGCCCCATCATTCACATGCATGTCTACAATCATGGCTGTTATAAATCAGGTTATTGTCAGTAAATACATATTATCCCATTATTGGGATGTAAAGAGATATCGTGATCTCTGTCCTAAATGTCCTAAAAAAACAAAGCTTTTGGGGAGCTGAATAAGTGGAAAAAAAAGTTAATGAGAAGGCAACTCTAATAGGACCAATGTTTTGACATATATCTCCAAATGGGGAGAGCTTCTAAGAAAAGCTCATACGGGAAGTAAGGGCATGGAAAAAGTCATGTGATTTTGGCACTTCACAAATCCAACTAAGAAAGATTTGTGAAGAATTTAGTAGAAACCTTCCTTTAATAATTATGGAAAGCAGGCTTGAGAATTTGCCACCAATTGTTCATTTGAATGACGTGGCTTTGGGGCTTGAGCAGGAACACAGAGTTTACTTGAACAGGGTATTTGTGGCATATCTGTTGAGATTAGATTACAAGCTGTGGTTCCAATGTGGTTGGTATTGACAAAATATATCCATCCCTGTTATTTTTTAGGCCCACCAGCAGAAACATTGCAGCTGCTAGGGGCCTCTGGCATTTTTTATTCTATGCCCATGAATACAGCTGCATGTTATTTAATTTGCCCATGCACATACAGGCGTTTATGTGTATATTTGTGTGCAGTGTTCAGAGGCATAAAAAAATGCCCTAAAGCGATGTTTGGCGAGGCGCATACGAGCATAATTTGCGCACATATGTGAGTACATTTATTCTAGTGGCTAGAATAAATTTATGAGTTAACAGAGGGACTTTAATGGCTTTTATGCATGTAGGTCCTTTATGTAAGAGTGTAAAAGAAGTGACATTAGAGCAGTGTTTCTCAACCTTTTTTCAGTCAAGGCACCCTTTAAAATTATGGACAGTCCTGAGGCACCCTTTAAACTTATGGACAGTCTTGAGGCACCCCATTCTAAAATGGGGTGCCTCAAGACTGGCCATAATTCTAAAAGGGCAACCCATTCTAAAATGGAAAAAACTATTTTAATAGTTTTATATACAGTGACGCAGCAACATCCACACACGTAGGACACCCAACATTAGAGGTGATTTATTCTTCCAAAGCAAATACACTTTTGCACACTGGTACTGAGTGCTTCTCTTCTCCCTCAGTTTTTCTCTATCACTGAGCTAATGTGACCCCAGCACTGATGGAGAGCGGCAGGGGAGAGTCAAACTAGGATGCTGTGCAGGCAGTCGATATCCTCCTTGTCAACTGATGATGTCATTGGTTGTCAGGATGTCAGTGGCTAGAAAATTGTAATGGTGCACAATGAAAACCTGTGACTTTGTGTAACTAAAAGGGAGTCTTGTTCCACTTGCTGGCTTGTATACGAGTTTTGAACAATTTTTAGACAATTTGCCAAGGTACCCCTGAAGAGACCTCAAGACACCTCAAAGGCTGCATTAGAGGCACTTTTTCTGCCAATTTCTGGCAGAAACAAATGCAGCATAAATACATACACCGTGTACATGATGCCTTAGTATGATAATAATAAGCTCAGTTTACAAATTTTTTTGCCAATGATTTTTTTCATACTTGAGAGTCAGTAACAATGTATGGCATTAAGTTGTATTATGTTGTACAAGTCAACAGAACATTGTACAAAGTCATAAAATAGACGTATCATATAACAGTTTAAATAAAAGAATAGTAATCAAACCAGATGGTACATACACTAAGGCTGGCCATACACTACAATTTCTGCCAAATTTACTTTAGCTTTACCTTCAACTATGTAGTACAAGGGCCTGCTTAATTGGATACAATTGAAAATGTTGTTTAGGTTTGACCGCATATTATATGGTTTTTGGTAAATCTAAAGCAATTTTCTAAAGAAAATTGTATAATGTATGGCCAGCCTTAGGCCATGCTATCCTTGGAAAAACAAACCGATATCTCAGGAATTGACCATAAGTGTAATGTTTTAGATAGTGAAAGCATGAGATGAAGAGAACTCACAAATGCATTTTCTATTTTGGGGTAAAGTTATGAAGGGACAGTAGGATGAGGTTGGGACTAGAAAAATAAGTTTTTAAGAGCATGTGGGAAGCAAAGTGAGGTTGTAATCCAGATGTAAATAGGGGACATTCAGGATTAGAAATTAGGAGAGGGAAAGTGGGGTAGAGCCTGGGGCTGAGTGTAGAGATGGTGCAAAGGGAGTCACATTGATTGATATTTAGTGTACAGCTGGGCAATAGGGCATTATCCTCATCTCCTCATCTGAGAAGGCAAACGTGTTCCAGTAATACCAGGTGTGAAGGTGGATTTCACGTTTATTTTGAGAGAAGATGATCATACTTTCCATCCTCCCAAGTTCCTCTAACGTACTGAGCCACATTGATATGGTAGGTGGGGAGGGATTTTTACATTTCTGTGGTTGCAAGACTTGGCTGCATTTAGTAAATGGAGGAGAAATTACCTACGATAAGATTAAAGACAAATATGGGAGCTATGTAGGAAAAAGAAGGCAAGGTCAGCTAGAATGATGTGATCTAAAAACTTATGATCTATGGTCTTGACTCCATTAAAAGAGGGTTTCCAGCTTAGGGCAGGAGCAAAATATGTGGTAAAGGACTAGTTCTTTGAGTTGCAAAGCCAGCAAGTATGAGGGACATTGGGATAGAAGGTATGCAGGAGGGATGGGGACCTGTACCACCTAGGAAGAGTTTTGAAATTAGTCTCTTGTAGATTAGTGTTACACTTAGGTCATGTTCTCAAAGAGAAGAAAGGAAGCTTTGTGATCCTGTGCAGGGGCAACCAGCTGGGCATAGAAAATGGATAAGGAGTGCCTGAAAAGACCTGAGTTGGTACAAAATCATTCAAAGAGGGACATTGGCCTGACAAAGAGCGTAAGGGAAGACAATGTAGTTAGAAAATGTCGGAGTTGAAGTACTTTCCATAAGTCAATGCCTTAGAGGCCATACATCCCTGTCAGTTGCAGGGCACTTTTGTTTGTAGTATAAGAGTTTTAATGGCCCAGACAGGGAGTCAGGCATACACCTAGTATTGTCAACCAGGTAGAGAGGGGATTTAATTCATGTAATAGCATATTTGGTAAAGGCCACAGAACATATGCTGACAGACGGCCAAGCGCAGGATGGGATTTTAGGCAGAAGGGAATATGGTGGGTCCACAACAGCAAGCAATTAAAAGAAGTACAGTGCCTTGAACAAGTATTCATACCCCTTGACATGTTCCACATTTTTTCATGTTACAACCAAAAACTTAAATGTATTTTATTGGGATTTTATGTGATAGACTAACACACGTGACACATAATTGTGAAGTGGAAGAAAAATGATAAATGGTTTCAAAAAATGTTTACAAATAAATATTTGAAAGTATGGTGTGCATTTGGATTCAGCCCCCTTTACTCTGATACCTCTAACTAAAATCTAGTGGAACCAATTGCCTTCAGAAGTCACCTAATTATTAAACACAGCCCACATGCATGTAATTTAATCTCGGTATAAATACAGATGTTCTGTGAAGCCCTCAGAGGTTTGTTAGAGAACGTAAGTAAACAAAGAACATTGTGAAGGCCAAGGAACACACCAGACAGGTCAGGGATAAAATTGTGGAGAAGTTTAAAGCAGGATTAGGGTATAGAAAAAATATCCCAAGCTTTGGCCATCTCACGGAGCACTGTTCAATCCATCATCAAATGGAAAGAGTATGGCGCAACTGCAAACCTACCAAGACATGGACATCCACCTAAACTGACAGGCTGGGCAAGGAGAGCATTAATCAGAGAAGCAGCCAAGAGGCCCATGGTAACTCTGGAGAAGCTGCAGAAAACCACAGCTCAGGTGAGAGAATCTGTCCACAGGACAACTATTAATCGTGCACTGCACAAATCTGGCTTTTAACCGTTTCAATACCGTGCAAATTTACACCTTCCTGCCCAGGCCATTTTTCAGGTTTCATCGCTCTCACACTTTGAATGACAATTGCGCGGTCATACAACACTGTACCCAAACTAAAATTTTATAATTTTCTTCACACAACTAGAGCTTTCTTTTGGTGGTATTTAATCACCGCTGGGGTTTTTATTTTTTGCTAAATTAACAAAAAAAGACCAAAAATGTTGAAAAAAAACCCCACATTTTTCTTTGTTTCTGTTATAAAAGTTTACAAATAAATAATTGTTCTTCATAAATTTAGGCCAAGATGTATTCTGCTACATGTCTTTGGTGAAAATAACCCAAATTAGGATGTATTTTTTAGTTTGTAGGAAAGTTATAGAGTTCACAAACTATGGTATAGATCTGAATATTGATCAATCCTGAAGTACTGACAGCCAATCTAATTTCTTGAGGTCCAAGAATGTCAGAATAGTACAGATATCCCCAAATGACCCCTTTTTGCAGAGTAGACAGTCCGACGTACTTCATAAGAGGCATGGCGAGTTTTTTGAAGTTGTATTTTTTTGTCATAATTTTTCGGAAAATGCAAAAATTAAAAAAATTATTTTCACAATTTTTTTTTACATACTGTCACCAGTGCAGTACAGCATCATCATATAACTGGCATGGTGGTGAACAGGGACACTGACTGGCGACAGTATGAAACAAAAATATATATATTTTTAATTTTTTTATTATATTTAATTTTTTATTACATTTTTTTTTATTTTTTTTTCATATTTTACTATGACCAAAGTAGTACAATGTTACCATAGTAACATTGTACTACTTTGGGGAAGTGATCAGTATATATATTTTTTTTTTTTTTTTTTTTTACACAATTTGCTTATAGCAAAGAATTACTTTGCTATAAGCAAGCATTTACCTGAATGAAATCGATTCATTCATCTTTTTTTTTTTTTGTGCTTAGCTGTGATTTGGTCACAGCTAATCACATGACATGTGCATGTGATTAGCTGTGACCATTCACAGCTAGGCACTAGTATACAATGGATGGCATCATGAATGAAGCCATCCATTGTATACAACTGTCATGTGACCTGCTGTGATTGGTCACAGCAGATCACATGGTACCAGCAACGGGAGTCGGTACTCGGATCTGTCATCGGCCGTGTCTGAGGTGCACGGCCGGTGACAGATCGCACTGCTGCGCCGCTCTGCATTAGCGCAAACTGCGCATGTGCGGGAGCACGCCAAATGGCGTGCACCCGGAGTGCAGAGACACTTCTGAAGCCGCCAAACGGCCATTGGCCGGGCGGCTAATAGTTAAGGAAGAGTGGCAAGAAAAAAGCCATTGTTGAAAGAAAGCCATAAGAAGTCTCGTTTGCAGTTTGTGAAAAGCCATGTGGAGGACACAGCAATCATGTGGAAGAAGGTGCTCTGGTCAGATGAGACCAAAATTGAACTTTTTGGCCTAAAAGCAAAATGCTACACGTGGCGGAAAACTAACACCGCACATCACCCTGAACACACCAACCCCACAGTGAAACATGGTGGCTGCAGCATCATGTTGTGAGGATGCTTTTCTAAAGCAGGGAGTCTGCAAAAGACTTGAGACTGGGAGGAGGTTCACCTTCCAGGAGGAAAATGATCATAAACATACAGTCAGAGCTACAATGGAATCGTTTAGATCAGTGCTCTCCAAATTGCAGCCTGGGGGTTGGATGTGGCCCTTTGCTTGCCTATATCTCGCCCATGAGGCATTTTTCCTCCCACTGACATCAATGATTGGGCATAATTCCTGCTAGTGACATCAACCATAGGGCACTACCATTTCTATTGACACCAACAATCAGGCACTTTTCCTTCTACTGACATAAATGAGGAGGCACTATTCCTCCAACTGACACCAACGATGGGGAACAAAAGATGGGACATTCCCTACCACTGGGCACAGTCTGGCCTCCCTAAAGTCTGAAGGAAGGTAAACTGGCCCTTTGTTTAGAAAGCTTGGAGACCCCTGGTTTAGATCAAAGCATATTCATGTGTTAGAATGGCCGAGTCAAAAGTCCAGACCTAAATCCAATTGAGAATCTGTGGGAAGACTTGAAAATTGCTGTTCACAGAAGGTCTCCATCAAATCTGACAGAGCTTGAGCTATTTTGCAAAGAAGAATGGCCAAAACTTTCAAGCTCTAAAACTGGTAGAGACATACCCAAAAAGACTTGCAGCTGTAATTGCAGCAAAAGGTGGTTCTACAAAGTCAAAGGGGGCTAAATACAAATGCATGCCACACTTTTCAGATATTTGTAACAAATTTTGAAAACCATTTATCATTTTCCTTGCACTTCACAATTAGGTGCCACTCTGTGTTGGTTATCACTAAAAATCCCAATAAAATACATTTATGCTTTTGGTTGTAACATGACAAAATGTGGAAATTCCAAGGGATATGAATACTTTTTCAAAGGCACTGTATGGCCAAAGCTCTTTTGGCTATACTGCTATGGATCACAGGAGTGCAGTACCTTCTAACACAGTAACTTCTGTGATCCGTTTTCAGCTGACAGCGGGGGCCGAAGCCGACGTCACTCAGCCAGACCAAGCAAAGAGAAGATCCCGTCTTTATAGTGCTGAGCCAGCTTCTCCCGCCCCCTGCACAGTCCAGCACTCCTTACAAACAAACATAGTATCACTCTCTGTCATGGCATTGGCACTAAAGTAAATATTCAATTCTTTAACTATGTCTGCCATGATCTTATGATCTTGAAGAAGGCTTAATTTAATTCTCCAATGCTAGGGTTGGGTAGAGTTGGCCTCTGTCTGCTTCAATTGAATGGAGAAGAGGCCATGAGCTGACCATATATTTTTGATACTAGATTTGGTAACAAAGGGTATATACGGATATGGGATCAGGAACAAGTTTATATGCCTCAAGATCCTCCTTGGCTATGTAGCAGCGCACTCAGCAGAGCACATCTCTACTTTGCTCCAGTCTGGCTGTGTGAGGGCCCAGAGTGGAAAGAACACAGCTAATCTCCAGGTCTTCTGTGGGCTGTTTTCCCAGGACAGTATAAGGAATGGCTAAAACTGGGTTTGTGGTTGGTGCTCGTCATAGCCTCCACGATGTTCCTCAGCTGCCACCTGTTCTCTATATCCGCTGCCACCTGTTCTCTATATCCACTGCCTGGAGTTGTGTCAGGAGTTGCTGGTGGGTGACTGAAGCTTGTTCAAGAGCTTTTAGCAAGGCATCTTGTGAGGTGGTTTCAAGTGCAGGGACCCTGGATCCAATACTGGCAGCCTGTTGCATAATGCCCTTTGTAGTGAAAGTACAAAGCATGCGACCCATGCTTCCGAGTCTTCCTCAGTAGGGAAAAGTTTCAGTAGTTCCCGTAGGTCATTAGGGACAAGTGGAGTTAATGGCACAAAGTCTCCTAAGACATTAGAGTTGATTGATACTGATGGTAAACTCGGAATCTCTAGCTCTGGAGAGGAGAATCCATTCTCTCAGGACATTTTTGAGCTGTGGTCTTTCGTTATGTAGAGATGAAGATGCCTGCCATCTTAGAGGCTGATGGAGTTTGTGTCCGCAGCCAGTGGTACAAAGAGGTGCTGAATATTGGTGCTCACGAAGGTGTGGGGTGGTCCCTGACATTTTCTCAACTTAGGTTTGGGAAGATAGGTATTTAAGAACAAAGAAAGGCTATATATTTCACCTGAGTAGCGTGGAGCTCCAGCAGTTCCGTCTTCAATCTTGCACGGTCAGCCACATCCTCCTGTTAAATTCTCAAATCTTTTCTTGCAAGGATAAGTGTCTTTATTGTGATGTATTTTTTTATTACAGCTACTTTTTGAAAATCAGAATCCTTATCCTGTTGTGTTGTATTTTTAAATTGAGCTTTTGTCTGTTCTACCATCTGTCTGGCATGATTTTCAATAATACCATATAGATGAACAACACAGTGATAAAGGAAAAGGTCCTCATGTTTTTTCTGAGGACTAGACTTTCTTCACAGTCACTATCAGAATTTCCTTGCCTGTTTGAATCAGATTGGTGGGAATGGAGAGATATAACTCCAGTTCCTACTAATAACATGTTGATGCACAAGGCACTAAAACGAGGGATAAAAATTTGGTAACAAATACATGAGAAGATTCAAATAGGGGCAGATGCAAGGGCAAGAGGGACACAGACTGTGGTCCAAATAAGACCAACAAAAAGAGTTTTGTGCCATATAGTATGTTTTTCTTACTTGTAAAGATTGTATTTCTCCTTAAATGCTTTTATGGTAGCCAGAAAACTCACTGAGAAATTTCCACTTCCATTTTGTTTCTACAGTAAGTTTGCAAAGATGCAGGAAGTGATGTGCTTACAGTTCACAGTTACCAGGGACCTAGGACTGTTGAAAAGCAATCCAACTGAGGAGCGGGCAATAAACTGCTAATAAGCCTGCAGTTAACCGCAGGTTAACAGAGAAAACTCTAGGGAGACCATAGGGCTGCTTGGAGAACATTTCAGCTGAAACTGGCATCAGGGGAGGCCTGAACATTCACCTCATAAAATCTAGAAAACACATGAACAAAAACACCAGGTGGACAGCCTTACACTCTTGAGAAACAGATGAATGATGTTGGAAAAACCTCAGAATTAATGAAGTACACTTCAACTGGAAAAGGAGGAACCTTGTCAAACTATGGTTGAATAAGGAGTCCTTAAACCCACCTAGCTGTGGTGGAACAAGAAGAAGGCTGTCCATTCCAGAGACCTTCCGTAATGACGACAACAGCTTTAGACAATCTAAGGGAAGCTGTAGCCAAGAGATGAACTCAAAGTATATCTCACCACATCTAGACAGTGGAGTGAAAACTCCTTGGGTTGTTTTGGAGGAGGACAGAGAGACAGAATAATGTCCTGTTGAGGTGGAAAAAGGTATTCACCTTAAGCAAAAAGGTGCTTTAGATCTCAGCACCCCCTTGTCTTCATGTAGTACAAGTAAGGGCCCCTTACAGTTTGAAGCCAGCCAACTCTGTAACTTGTCATGCAGATGTAATGGAAATGAGACGTCTACTTTGCAAGTAAGGGTAGTAAATGTAATATCCTTTAATCTCCTCTCTGATGCCTGCCTCACCACCTGCCCCCTCGACCCTATCCCCTCACAACTCCTACGACCTACCTCCCCCTCCATCCTACGCTCCCTCTCCCACATCTTTAATCTCTCCCTCTCCTCCGGCACTTTCCCCTCCCCTCTGAAACATGCAAACATCACCCCCATACTTAAAAAGCCCTCCCTGGACCCAATGACCCAAACAACCTCAGACCCATCTCCCTGCTCCCATTTACATCCAAACTCCTCAAGCGCCTAGTCTACACTCGCCTATGCTCTCACCTCAACGACAACAACCTCCTCGACCCCCTACAGTCCGGCTTCCGTCCCCTACACTCCACCGAAACTACCTTACTCAAACTCTCCAACGACCTGCTAACCACCAAAGCTAATGGCCACTATTCAGTGCTCCTACTCCTTGACCTCTCTGTTGCCTTTGACACAGTCGACCACCCCCTCCTTCTCAAAAAACTACACTCCCTCGGCCTCAGAGATTCTGCTCTCTCCTGGCTCTCATCCTACCTGTCACAACGCTCTTTCAAGCGTTACCTATAATGCTACCACCTCCCCCTCACTCCCCCTCTCTGTTGGGGTCCCTCAAGGCTCCGTCTTCAGGCCCCTTCTCTTCTCCATCTACACCTCCTCCCTTGGCCAACTCACACACTCTCACGGCTTCAACTACCACCTATATGCCGACGACACACAAATCTATCTCTAAACCCACCACCTCACTCTCTGCCCGAATCATACACCTACTGAGCGACATATCTGACTGGATGTCGCTCCACTTCCTCAAACTGAACCTCTGCAAGACAGAGTTTCTTTTCTTCCCCCCATCCTGGACACCACCCCCCATTGACTTCTCCATCATGTCCAACAACGCCACCAAACCAGCCCCACAGGCTAGAGTACTTGGTGTCATTCTGAACTCCAACCTATCCTTCCAGCCCCAAGTCCAATCTTAAACAAGCTCATGCAGACTACACCACCGCAACATCGCCAAAATCCGCACATTCCTAACCCCAGAAACCACTAAATAGCTCATCCACTCCCTCATCATATCACGACTCGATTACTGCAACTCCCTCCTCACTGGCCTGCCTCGCCGCTGGCTATCCCCGCTTCATTCGATCCTGAATACGGCAGCCAGACTCATTCACCCTTCCAATCGCTCCATCTCCGCCACCCCCCTCTGCCAATCCCTCCACTGGCTTCCGATTGCGCAACGGATCAAATTCAAAAACCTAACACTGACGTACAACGCTGTCCACCACACTGCCCCGAACTACATCACTGACCTAATATCCAAGTACCACCCAGCACGCACACTCCGCTCCTCACAAGACCTCCTTCTCTCTAGTTCCCTGGTCTCCTCCTCCCATGCCCGCCTCCAGGACTTCTCCAGGGTGTCACCCATCCTCTGGAACTCTCTGCCCCAACCTATCAGATTATCACCTACTCTCCTCTCCTTTAGGCGCACCGTGAAAACCCATCTCTTCAGGGAAGCTTACCCCACCCCCTGCTAACTTGCTGACCTCCTCCACTCTTCCTACCACTCCATCCCCCACAGGTATCTCCTCCTGTGCCACCATCCCCTCCCTCCTAGATTGTAAGCTCGAAAGAGCAGGGCCCTCGATCCCCTCATGTTTTGCATTGTATTGGTATTGTTCTGTCACATGTTCTGTCCCCCTTTGTAATGTACAGCGCTGAACGAACTATCAGCGCTTTATAAATACTGTATAATAATAATAATAATCCCTGATAGGTCCAAAGGGTTATTTCTGAAGAACTGACAGAACGATGTTGAGATCTCAAGGTGACTCTGGAGAGCAGATAGATGGCAAAGTGTAAGCGACATCATGAACCAATGTCTTCCCTAGGGAATGAGAGGCAAACTGTCTTTGAAAAAGACCAGCCAGAGGAAATATTTGACCCTTGATGGCACTCAGGGCTAGGTGTTGATCCAGTTTAGACTAGGAAGAAGAGAGCAGACTTGGAAAACAGACTACTTTCTGAGTTTGCGTTTCCACGTCTCTCCCCATACAAAACATGCTTTGCAGACATGATGGCATACCTTGTGAGAGGTAGATTTCCTAGTTCTGAGAAGCATAGGGAGAACAGAACTGGGTAGGCTCCTCCCTATCTTTTAGAACCAGGACTATAACAGCCAGGCTATTGAAGCTAGCAAAAGTGAAGCTGCATGGTAAATGATTCCTGGAGCAAAAGATTGTTGATACTTTGCCTAGTTTGGTGCAATGAAAAATCACAGCAATGCTGCCCACCTTGACTTTTCCCAGGAAGGCATTTCAGGGGAGGAAAGGAGTAGATCAGGGTGAAATGATCTAATGGCTTCAATAGGGCATTCACTGTGAAGGTCAGGAGAACCCTGGATCTGAAGACAAACATGGGTAGTTTGTGGTTGAATCTGGAGGCCAGGAGGTCCACATGCCTGGTGTCCCACACCTGCAACAATTTTGAAAAACCTATGGGTGAAGAGACCTTGTCTTCCCACCAATTTCTTGCTACTAGCATGTGCATAAAAAAGGCATGGACTTCCCTCTCAAGAATTTAGATCGTATGGCCCTGTATTCGAGAGATCCAGCATGGAAGGAATAAACCATGTTGCTCAGTTTCAGAATGTTGATCAGGGGATGAGCTTTTTCCAGCAACCAAACCCCTTGTACAAAGAATGTCTAGGACTCCTGTCAAGCCGACATCTGTCATGAAGGCCTTCCATACAGATGGGAGGAAGGATTGCTCAGAGTCGGACTCAAGCCACCAGGCCAGTACTAATGTGGTCTTTGGCAACAGACCACAATGTGGTGATATAGAGAATGAGCCTTTCTGCCCCCCCCAGAAAGAAAGTTGAATCATAACAGCAGTCACCATTTTGGCTTTGGTCCCTTGTTTCTTCGCTATATACATCTCCCTAAAATAAAACTCAAATATTACGGTTTTGAGTCCTCAACGTTCCCGATTGGAAGGGGAACTAGACAAGGTTGCCCACTTTCTCCCATACTATTTATTTTGGCTTTAGAACCTTTGGCAGAAGCCATTCGTATGCATCCTGATATTAAGGGAATGGATGTAGCTGGTTCTCAACATAAGTTATCTCTGTTCGCTGATATACTGTTGTCAGTTATGAATCCGGGGGTTACTTTGCCAAAACTACTTGCGGTTTTAGATTCCTTTGCAGTTCTCTCAGGCCTCCATGTCAACCCTGCCAAATCTAAGGCTATGTCGATTACCCTTTCACCATCAATGTTGGCAACTCTAAAACATTGGTTCCCTTTTCAATGGCTTTTGACCCTGCCGTATTTAGGTATCAAGCTCACGCCAACTTATGACGGACTCTATCGGGCTACTTTCCCCAATGTCTTTAGTGATTTGACAGAGATGTTGTCCTCCTGGTCTCACTATCCGCTTTCATGGTTCAGTAGAATCAATGCGATCCGCATGACATATCTTTCCAAATTATTGTACGTGTTTTGGGTTCTACCAGTTCCTGTTCCCGCACATATATTGCGTATTCATCAGCGAAAACTCCTGTCTTTCATTTGGGGCTCCTCTCGACCCAGAATTAGAAAACAAATCTTATTTGCCCATAAGACAGAGTGGGTTATCTGTCCCAAATCTTCAGGCTTACTATCTGGCGGCCAGTATTGCCCCCTTAGCCCATCTCCATGCATCTCGCAATATTCCCTTGTGGGCTACTGTAGACTTGATGGATTCCCACCCGATACCACGCTTTTCTTTGCCGTGGCTTCCTTCTATTCATCGCCCTTCATTCCTTAGTCCGACACTTCGTCTTTGGGATTGTATTAAATATTCCGCTGGTCTCATTTCCGCCCACCTGCCGTTACTACGTTTGCTACATAATCCATTATTTCCCCCAGGTCGTGACAATCGTGGACAGTTTGCTTGATGGCTAGCCCATGGCTTCCACGATGTACATTGCTTGCTCTCTACCACTCGGATACTCACCTTTGAAACTCTGCGCTCTGCTCTTCTTATGATATCCCACCGCAGGAGCATTTTGGCTACCTTCAACTCCGCCACTTTATCAATACATTAATACAGACGCATTCAGGGCCCTACAAGGTTGACCCCCTTAGAAAGTCAATGCAGACATAGACCCCATGCTCCGGGCTTAATCTCTCTGGTCTACTCCTCTATTATTTCTTATAGAACGCCTCCGGTCCGTTCTTATCAGCGTTGGCAGTCGGAACTCGGGGGCACTCTGGATCAGCAGGATTGGCAGACCATGACCCAAGCATTATCTAAATGTTCTAGGAATATTATCATTCTAGAAAATGCCTATAAGGTTCTTTATAGATGGTATTACACGCCTGCTCATCTGTCTCGTTTTATCCCCACATACTCCCCCACTTGCTTTCAGGGTAGTCAACAAATAGGCACCACGGTCCATATTTGGTGGACTTGCCCTAAGGTTTGCAGATTGTGGATCAGGGTTTATGCCCTTCTCCGCACTATGTTTCACACAGATATTAAGCGCAACCCGTATGAAGAGCTCTTATTTAAACCATTAGTGGGCCTACTTTGTCCTGAACGGAAGCTGGCATCGCATTTATTCATGGCTACCAAGCTGACGATCATGAGGGCTTGGAAGACTCCCCTCCTCAGCTTCAAGGCTGTCAAAAATCGGATGAACTTTATAATGGTTAATGAAAAGCTAACGGCTACACTGTTAGACAACCATACAAAGTTCCTGCAGACCTGGCGTCCCTGGCTTGATATAGCCCAACCATCAAGATTCGACCAGTCCCTCTTGTCGTTATAAGATTTAGATAATTTTTTCTTTTTCTTTTTTTTCTGTCGCGGTCCCCCTGGAGCCCTTTTGTTTATTTTGTTTTTCTCTCCTCTCTCTTTGTTCCTCTTTCCTTCTGTTTAGTCTGTCTTTACGATATTTGTGCTGATTGTGGTTCCTGCCTTGAGTATCGTACCAGCAATACTATATCCATATGCCAGACTCCATCGTTGAGCTCAGAATATAGAGTATCATTATGCATTCAGTGAGGCTTCATTTTCCATCTTCCCCGCCTTCTGTATGCAGATATAGTGACAACTTTTTCTTTTAGTTTATTATGTCATTGGTCTCTAAATGTCTACCATTTTTGCAACTTATTGTGTTTTCCTTTTTTATATACAGCACTTGTGTACGAAGTTTATTTTCTTGTCTTTCCATCTCTGTATTATTCATCAAAAAACTAGTAGGTTTTATTTCTGTCAATCAGTGCATCTGTTTTTGACTGATTCTCAGATTTTATCTATTCAGAAAATAAAATTCTTTGTAAAAGAATTATAACAGCAGTCCTGTTTGCCCAGGATGCACATGAAAAAGCAAAGAGAAGGTTGGATCCTGGACTAGTCCAAATGTGGCAACAGTGTCCACATTTCTTCCTTGGTTATACAGCCCTGTCCATTGTTTTTCTTCTAAGAGAAGGCCCAAAGATAATGGGTCAGTTCCAGTGTGGTCTTCTGGAGGTTCTGGATCTATCTGAACATTTTGGAGAGCATGATCAGTCTGCTGATCACTAGACAAAAAGACCTGAACAGACTATTTCCTCAGTAAGAGATTCCTTAAGTATCCCAGAACAAGGAGAAGGCAAATCAGTTGATGTTATCAGTGATGTATTATCAATTTCTATGGGATGACCTACTGCATTTGCTCTTGTTTACATTTGCTGCCATTACAACATCTTAAATTGAGGATAAAGCTTTCAAAAGCTCTCTCACTGGCATTTGCCTTCTCTACGCAGTACGGATTCACATTAATTAATGCAAGATCTGCAGGGTGAATGAATGTCTAGGCCCAATGTGTTTGGAATTGCCTGCTTCATAAATAGGCCACAAGGTTTTTTTTTGTCTTTACAACATTAACATAAGATGCTTTACATGAATGTGAAACTGAACTCAGAAAGTGAAGAGGTTTAGGGAACATCTAGAATGTTAATTGTGCCTACGCAGTATTTATGGTATGTGAGGGTACCTAGACAATCCTGTGTCCACAGCCACATGGCTGTGTTTCTGCAGTGTGAGATCTAAATCACGGTTGCCTTTGACTGCTAGTGCAAAGGAGATTTTAAGTGAGAATTGGGAATGTCACTGCTGTGCACTGTTCTCCAAGTCCTTTCTCCACCTAGATGGCTGCAGCTACACAAAAATACAGTGCGGAACAAAACATGGTAAAGTCATGAGGAAACCCGCAGGCAGACCACAAGCTATACTGGGGAAAAGTCTTTCTGTTCCATTACTACCATATCATAAATAATGACTATCACAGGAAAATCCACTTGCCCATAGCTGAAATACTGTATTTTCTGCATATTCAAAAGACAAAATTAAAGCAGAACTTTACTCATAACAGATTGATAATAATGTTCTGTAAACAATATGTAAACCCAAAATTTGATATTACGGATATGTGCCTCGGTAGGAAAAAGTTGTTTTACAAGGTGAGGGCTTATAATCACATTTACATGTAATCTGTTTATTTGGATTTTCACCATACAACAGAAATGAGAAATGTTATGGATATTCCAACAAGTGATCTACGGTTGAAGGAGCCATGTATCCAAATGTACATGCAATCAGATGATCACATTTTCATATATGGATCACTAGCTAAAAAACAAAAAATTATAGTCTTTGGTTAACCCCTTCACGCCTAAGGGTAAAACAAAAATAAATGCCTAAGCACAATTCTGCAATGTTGCCATGTGATAGTCAAACCATACATATCATCACAACTACTTTGTACATCCAGGTGGATTATATCTTGTTTTTTTCAGGACAAATTGGGCTTTCATTTGATGGTAAATGATAATGGATAGCACCTAATTTTTTTTATTATCAAAGGAAAACTGGCCCAAAATAGTAAAAACAAAATTTTTTTTTTTATTTAACTGTGTGTTTCTTGTTACGACCTTAACCTACCTCCATAGAACAACCCAAAATAAATTCTCCAGCACTTGACGATTGCAGTGATACCATATATGTGTGTGTTATTTGTACCCGTAGTACAGCCCAGAAACAATAGTGCGCATTTTGTTTGTCTTTTTTTTTTTTACCTAAAAACACACTGACATTAACACTAACTGATACTGATACCAATTTTATTTTTAAATCCTGATCTTTGCCCTTGACCTTTGACCCTGATCCAAACACTAACCCTGGCACTGAACTAGATCAAACCTTGATCTAGGTATTTTTCTTTATTTTATCTTTTATTTTTTAATATTTAGTTATTTATCTTTTTTTTTTTTACAAAAAGTTTTTTTTCTCTCTCTATGTCAGGAGGTAGAGAGATACAATGTATCTCTCTTCTCCATTCATAGAGGGAAAAAACAAGGGGGCCGGGCTGCACAGTGACTGATCACTGTGATAACCAATCAGAGGCTATCACAGCGATCACGTTACCCGGAATTGGGAGTCCTGGGTCCCGATCGTTAGAACGGGATCCAGAGCTCTCAGTGACACCGCGGTCTCTGTGCTGGGAGCGCTCCCAGCACAAAGACAGATACGCAAATATGCGGCCCCACAGAAAAAAAGCCCAGTTCCGTGAGGCCGCATATTTGTGTGCCGTCGGCATCAAGGGGTTAAATAAATCCCATTGTGTGAAGAGGGCTTCAAAATATATTTAATGAGAAATAAAATAACACAAGCAGATGACTGATAAACACTACTGATGTCACCATATTTAGAATGTATAGTTAGGAGAATATACAGTACATGATACAAATTGTGACTTGGTCATCTTTCAAACTGTTACCTATGCCTTCCACATTACTATAACTGTGCTCTGACTTAGCCTAGTTTCACAAGAAGAAAGCCATAAGTGCCCTGTGTCTGAAAAGTGAGCACAGTGGAGGAAAAGAGGGAGGGGGAGTGCAAGTGTATAAATCTGACTCATCTGGCTCACTTTGCCGCCTCCAGTCCTCAAGCAGATATTGCATGCCCTCAGTTTTATGTTTCCCATTTCCTACAGACAAGCGGTTGTCAACTTGTGAGGGTTAGACAGTCCCTGACCTTAAAAAGACAGGTATGCATACAAGTATGTAAGTGCAAAAGATAGTTGTCAGAGACTGCAGACTTGCAAGAGGGAACAGTCAGAAAACAGGTGTGGTTGGAGATAAGCTATAAGAGAGAAACTGCTAGAGAAACTTCCATTATAGCCCCTTTAAAAATCAACACCCAAACTGCTGAATGCTGAGGTCCAAGCGCAACATGGAGAGAGAAAAAAAAAAAACACCAAAAGGACTACTGGGCCATAGAACTGTATGGGCTCGTTTATAAAGAGGGCTATAGGTTGACTACATAAATGCTCGGTAAATTATGGGGATGTGGCAAAGAAGTAAAAGTTACCCAGAGTTGACCAGTTTTCCATCTTCATCTCCAAGTTGCCAAAAGGTTGAAACAAGATTTGTGGGTGAATAGCACAATTCTATTGTTTAATTTTCCTCTACAGAAATTATCATTACAGTGGCCAATTCAAGAAAACTGGTGCAGCCATTGACTATATTCCTAGTGCATGTTACTTCAGTTTTCATGAACAGACATAATACAAATAGACCAAATGATCTGCAGTAATTTTATAAAATAGACCTGACAAAGAAAAACATAACGCAAAAAAACACATTTACAGTCAATTTAATCATAAAATATCAGTAGGCTTTCTTTACATGCAGTATACTTCTTTAATTAAAGCTAATCAGTTTCAGCACTTTTTACTTTCACACAGTACACAAACGGCGGATGTACCAAACTTAAGTACTGAAAAGGTAAGCAGCTTTGATCAAGCTGAAAAGCCTGCTTAACTGTCTAGACATGGGGAAACATGCTCAAGCCTGTGGTTAACTTAGCTGTAAGCAACTCAAAAATCGGTTCCATTTCAGATGGATCCAGCGTTCTAAACTATAATCACACCTGCAATTTTATCATTACGAAATAACTTAACAGACATATATGGCTATTTTTTGCTATACAAAAGGTAAAGTACATTATAGTCTGTTAAAGAAAACATTTCTCCTAATACTGGGTGTTACATTTTACTATAAACTGAAAAAACAAAACAAAAAAAAAAACAAAAAAAACATACAGGTATGCTTCTCTCTTTAAAGTATGTATGTATTTTTCCTATCTGCCCACAAATCAGGGATCATGAGCTAAAACTGGTCTATTTAGTTACAAAAAGGTTTGATTTTGGAGTATTTCTACTGGTATTTTTTAATGCAATCAACAGAAATAAATGTCATCTGGTTCTGTAAAATTTGCTGCTGGGCTATAAACACAGACCAACTGGCTGCGGAATGTTACACAAATATGTTCAAAGTTGTACAGAACTGTTAGGCCTCATGTACATAGGACGGTCTAAAGACTGCTGTCGACGGATGTCACTCAGCCGGTCCAGGATCTGGATCAATCCCAACGTCACAGTCAGGATCCACACAGATGCTTGGACCAGCAGATGGCTCAACCAATCAGTGAGCCAGCTGCTCCTGCCCCCTACACAACTTGGTGCTCCAGTGGAGTGCTGGACAGGCAGAGTAGACTGACAGTCACCACTCTCTGCTCAAAGTGGTGGGGAGAAATAACTGATCAGCTGTGTTTGACTGCTCAGTTCTCAGTGTAGAGTCGGTGGGGGACAGATGCAGCATCGATCCGATGCAGCATCCACTTAGGTGTATATAATTATTTTTTACCCCAAACCCATACTTTTCTTTTAAAGGATAAGTTGACCTTTTGAAAAAATAATAAAATGCATATTTTTTTGCAGGTAAAAAAAAATGCATTTTTTTTTTTTTTTAAAGGAGCCTGCAGAACATTGCACCTGCGATCAGTAGATTGCGGGTGCAATCTCAGGCTCCTGCAGACAGTCAGCATAGCTCACCAGCACCCTCACAGTTCATTGAGAACTACCAACTGTCATTCAAGAACTCCCGCAGGAAACTATGAATGAATGACGTGGCAGTGTGGGCGGAGAACACTGTTCTAATTGTGAGAGCGGGTGGAACATGTAACATGTTCCAAAAGATTACCTTATCCTTCAATTGTTTAGGACGGTAGAAACAAATAGAGATGTTGTGCTTTATGCAAATTAACATTGAAAGTAAAATAAGTAAAAAACATACTTATGGACTTTAAACTTCTAGAAAATGGATGAAGTGCTATAAGGGTTCCATAAGAAAATGGCTAATGAAAATAGAGGCAGTGGGAGGGTTTGAGTTAGAGAAAATTATAGCAGAGAATAAGTTTAATTTGTTAAAAAGGAAACTTTTACAGCCTTGGTTGGCACTAGGGTTGGCACATGCCCTGTCACCTACAGTAAGTACAGAAAAGTGCATGGTCAGAAGTGGCACTGGATAAACCCAAATTAAAGAAAGGCTGATTGAGTTACAGACGAAATGCATAGTTGCAGTTGCAAGAGAGTGATTACTTTAGACTTCTCTACAGAGGCTGAAGTGACCTTACCAGGGGGAGTATATAGTGTAGCATAGTAGAGAATAGGGATGAGCTCAGGCATGTTCCTAGCCTAGTCAAACCCCCCAGATACAGCCCGCCAGGAAGCTTTCACCTCTATTAGGCCTCAGTTTTGTAGCAAGCAATGGAGAGTAAACCAAGGAATAGAAGAGAAGGTAGTGTGTGTACTGTACAGGAATTTACAGGCAAGTCAAAATTCCTTTTATCTTAATTGTACATTACAGGAAAGAGTATTCATACACCATGGTACTTTCCTAGGCAATGAATAAGAAGGGTGGGCAACAATGAGGCAAAGAGATATGTGCAAAAAGATCCATGCAACAATGGTCAAAAAATCCAACCCTTAGTGCGACTGCATGAACCAAGCAGCCAAAATCTAAAATCTGCATCAACAGGAAGGCTGGATTTCCAACTGACAAAACTGTGACAAAGTATGACAGAAGACCAGTTGGCAGCCTCATACAACTGGGCTACAGAGACTTGGTACAGAAATGCCCCGGAAACTCTTACCGATCTGGTGGAATGTACCCATAAACAGCGCAAGAGGAGATTTCTCTTTCAAAATTTGGAGCTCTTGCAAATCAGACTCCTTACCCATTGTCCAATGATGGACTTTGAAGGAGGTGTCCATTGTGAGGTTCCAAGGACAGGAAAAACAGAAACCAGGTTGTTCTGGGCCAGCTTGGTGCAATTAGAATAACTGTTTTTCTCTCATGCCCGATTTTCTTGAGCAAATGAGGTAGGATTTTCAATGGAGGGAAGGCATTAATTAGCCTAAAATAACTAGGGCATTATTACGTCATGTTAGGTTGGAGCTTGAGGATCCCTCAATCTGGCAACAAAGAGGTAGTTTGTAGTTAAATCTAAAGGCAAGGAAGTCAACATCTGGAATCCCCCACTTTTCACAGATCAGATTGAAGACATCTTTATAAAAAGGACCAAATTTCCCTTGACCGAGGCTATGGCAACTGAGATATTCTGCTTTCCTGTTGTCCAACCCTGGGATGTGGATCACAGAGATTGCTGGACAGTGATTTTTTGTCCATGAGATGATCTAGTTTGCTTCCTTAAAAAGGCAGCCAGTCTCTTGGTACCCCTTTGATGGTTAATGTATGCAACCACTGTGACATTGACTGCATCCTGATTGGGTTCCCCTTCAAAAGTGGGGTCCAGAATTGCCAGGTCAATAGGACTTCTCTGGTCTTCAAGACGATGGGGAGATTGGCTTTTCTCGGTGACCATGTTTCTTGGATTGTTAGGAATTGTAACTCTCTTCTCCAGCCTTAGAGACTTGTATCTCTTGTGATAACTTTCCAGTGATAGGTAGAAAGAAATTCCTCTGTGTTAGGGTGACAATCCAGATAGGGAAATCCTTGCCTGGCTTGACAAGAGCAAAGGTAAATCAAGAAGAGGAGACAGCTTTTTCCATATTGACAAGATGTTTGGAGATTAGTTCAAGAATTCTTGAATGAAATTGAACAAATGATACTGTCTCTAAAGGGAGGTTACCATTAGGCCTAAATCTTTTATGGAGAATTTCAATGTATGAAGTCTCTTGGATTTCAATTCTCGAGCTTGTGCTCTTAGAGAAAGAACTTTCTTTTCTGGGATAATTGCTTTTACTTGGGATATATCCATGACTGGACCCAAGAATTCCAGGCAAAGGAAAGGCAGATTTATTGAAATTGCTCACTCAGCCCAAAGGCCTGGATCATCTAAACTATCTTGTGGACATTTGCCGTTATCTGGAAAGGAGACAAGTCCTTCAGAAGAAGGTCATCAAAAAAGCCTGTGACTTGGATGCTCTGGGTTCTGAGAAGGGCAATTAGAGGCGCCAGGAGCTTTGTGAACACTCCGGGAGCAATAATAAGCCAAACAGCAGAGTGACAAACTGGAAGTGGCTGTTTGCCACCGTGAAGTGCAGAAAGCACTGATAAGGTGGATAGATGGGGACGTGCAGATAGGAGATCTTCTATGTCCATGGATGCCATGTATTCCCCTTGTCTCAAAAGGCAATTACTGTCCTTATAGATTGCACGCCACCTTTGGAAAGTGAAGGAATTTGTTGAGGGATTTTATGTCCAGAATAGGACGTATGGGCTTTGGTACTGTGAACAGGTTTGAGTGAGTAGAATCCTTTGAACCTGTCTTAAGGCACTACTGGCACAACAACCCTCAATGGTTCAGGGAATTCTGTAACCTGTTTTTCGGCAGTGTTTGGTTGATCTGTGAGAAGAAAGTCATGAATTAGTAGAATTTTGAACTCTATTTTGCACCCCTTTGAAACCACCAACTGAACACAAACATCTAGGGAGTCTGTGACCCGGTGAGAGGCAAGCTGCAACAAACCCTCACTCTTAGGAAGGAGGGTGACTCTTCATTGTGAAGAGAGCTCTGGGGAAGATTTGCTGGCATGCGTGTGTCAACCCTTGTGCCAAAGGGAAGGGACGAACTGGTTTTGAAGTAGAAGCCTGTTAGAGCAGACAGGTGTTCTCCATTTGGAGACGTTGGGGGTGCCCGAGGAGAGGTTTTTGGGACCTTCTGCTGTGGAAGCAAAACCTTCACACCTTTGACCTTATCGATGAATTGGTCAAGGGTCTCACAAAACAGGCATCTTTCTTGAAAAGGCATAGGCGTGAGATACTATTTGTGAAACAGGAGTAAAAAGAGGCATGGCCTTTTTATCAACACTCTATGCAAATGGCTGTATTAAGGCCATAATTTGTCCAAGGTAACCTGACACAGATTCAGAGAATTCTGCTTTAGTCAAACGGGCCACTTGCCACATGGCTGGAACAGAGCTAGAACTGGATGCTGAAACTGGTGTTAAAGTCGACTTTAGCTACAGTGCAAATAATGCATCGTCATTCCGTGGTTGCATGATGTCCAGGCTTTCTGAAGTGAATATTTGTCTACAATTTTGCAATTACCCCCTTTTGTCTGATCTCTGCCATAGCTACAAATGTGGGCATTCCCCTGTGGAGTACTCACGTAAGAGTGCAGAGTATAGGGTAAGAATGTCCATAAGGCGCACGCAGTAACCAAGGTGTAGACCTCCCTATAATGAATCCTCCTGGTGAAAGGAGGTGCCCGAGTATCTTATTAGCTCTAGGCAGGAAGTGTGCAACCAGTGGTGTGATGCAAGACCTGGTCATCCACCTGTGACTAAGCTCTGAGTGGTGGAATTAAAGCGCAAAGTTTGAAAACTTTACATTGAGAGGTGAATAGATTCTAAACATGACCCGATTTTTACTGTAACCTTCAGAGATACAGAGCAACTGTCTTACCTGTCCACAATACTGACTGTAAAAGTCCGGTGGGTATATCCTGAACCCTATAGCACCCTGTGGCTAGCTCAATGCATTGCACCAAGTGCACGGTGAGCACCCATGAAGGATCCAATGCCTGAAGCAACATTACAGACCATCCCTACAGCGTGGGATCTGGGAACAACTCCCAAGGTTTTAACAATGTTGTGCTGATCCAGATACACTACTTTTATGTTGGCGTTAGAAGACAGTGAGGGCTTAATTGAAGAATTGGAAGATAAAATTTAAAGAAAACTAATGAACTAATTAAGCTAAAAGGGTGTTTTTTTCTAGGAAAGAGAAAAGGTCCATCACCTTCAGATGCAAGCACAAAACGGAGCACTCATTGGAATAGAGTTTTAGGGAAAGTTCCCAGGGGGTGTGTCGTACCTTTGTCCTGCACTTTACAATTAAGATAAACCTGTTTATCTTGCCAGATACTTATTATTATTATACAGGATTTATATAGCGCCAACAGTTTGCTCAGAGCTTTACAATATAATTGGAGACAATACAGCAACAATACAGTTCAATACAAGAGGGATTTGAGGGTCCTGCTCCTTGGAGCTAACAATGTAGGATAATTAGTGATAGTCCTGTGAACTCTGCAGTCTTATTTCAAAGAATCAAGTGTGTTAGGGCTACAGAACAACTTCTGTTATGAAGATGAAGGGGAGGTGTTCTGTAGTCCTGAGACTGAGAATAGGACCAGAATTGGGGAATGAAGTAATGCTAATTTAGCATCTTTACGAATAGGTACATGAAATAAGTGTAAGAGCCCAAAGATCCGGGACCAAAACATTGTTAGACATGGCAGAACCACCAGATGTGAACTGCGTCACCGTGTTGGCTGCTGCCTCTGAAACCCCCATCACTGCAGGATGAGTTCAAACCTGCAATGCGGGCAGGGACCCAATACCACCTCCAAAAGGACCTGTAAGCCACTTCCAGCATAGTCATGTTGAAGGAACATTTTGCTATGAAAGACCAGGCCTTACTCCATTCCTCAGGGTCAACAGAGGTTCGCAAAGTGACATAAAGGAAGTAGAAGTGGGGGGGGGGGGGTCAATAGTATTCAGGGAAGAGTAGATCAGGAAAAAAGTGCCTCTAGCACCAGGGGAGTGTCAACAGGTATGTTGGAAGGCTGTGGGCTGAAAAAAAAAAAAAAGGTGGAGTTGCATCTCATGGAGGTCACACAGTGGTGAAGTTGTACATAACGGAAGAACTCCACAGGTGAAGCTGCATGAGTCTCCTGAATAGAGGACCACAAAAGGGAAGGTGCAGAAGGTGAGGAAGTGGCGAACCTGCGTGAAGCAGTGGGACGACCACCATGAAAATGCTCTCAGTTGTTCTAGACCTAGAAGGAAAAGAGCATTGCTGAAAAGGGGAAGAAGAGATAGAAAAGGGGACATAAGGTTACTCAAATAATGGACAGAGTCACAGATTCGTAAGCTATGAATCATAAGGGGGCTGAGGGGTGGAGGCTATGAGGGAGCCACAAAAGAGCAGTCATGGGGATCAGCGCACAATTGGGAAGATCCAATAGTATCCAAAAAGGGGAAATTTGTGGTTGCATGAAGCAGGGCGAGTCCACCCTGCAGTCTGTGGGTGTATAAGGCAAAGCACGATACTCTTGGGTGCTTATAGGCCCAAATAAAAGGATTTTATTAAGCAAAAGATGCAAATAAAAAGGAGGGTATGTGGAAAGGTAGGGTTCTGTAGTAATATAAGACTTTAGGGAGTATGGTCATTTTAAGCATGTGAATGTGGCCGATCCACGACAAAAGAGGGGAACTGGCAGGAATACAAGTGGGAGGTAATGGTTTGTAGAAGTGGGCAGTAATTGGTTGTGAATAGAGTGGAATACAAGGGGGTCAAATTAACTCCCAGGTAGTCCAGAGAAGTGGCCCAAAGATAAGGGAAGTAAGTTTGGAGACATAATACAACAGAGGCAGGCAGAGAGATGTTGAGCGCCGTCATTTTATGGGCATTAATCCAGAGGCCTGATAGATCGGAAAAGCGTGAAAGAAGGTGTTGCAGGTTAGGGAGTGTAGTTAAAGAATTGGTTAAAGTAAGAACTGCGTCACCCGCGAATAAATTCACTATGTAATGTATAACTGCATATTGAATACCAGAGATATTAGGGTTATCCCTGAGCATAATTGCCAGAGGTTCAAATGCCAAGATAAATAGAATGGGAAATAAAGTGCACCCTGTCTTGTGCCTCGGTGACTAGAGAAGGGGCAGAAAGGTGGCCAGCTTTTCCAGCAGGCTGTGGGGGAAGAATAGAGCCGAGATCCACAAAAGGACTGAATCACGGAAGCCCCATCTCTCCAAGACATAGCATAGATAATCCCATGAAAGGGAAGCAAAGGCTTTGTAGATATCGAGGGAGAGAAGGAAGCCCGGGATATTGCAGTGGTTCAGAAGGTGGATTAGATGAATCGCCTTCAGGATGCTGTCACCCTCTTGACAGCCGGGTACAAGGCTTATCTGATCCCTGTGGATCAGGGAGAGTATTTACCTGTTTATATGGAAGCTTAGAATTTTTCACAAAGTCTTCACATCCTCATTCAAAAGTAAATTGGTCTAAAGGCTTGGGGGTCGAAGGCTTCTTCGGCATATTTGGAGATCATCGTCACATGCGCCCTCAAGGAGTCTAGAGAGGGTAGAGAATCTCGTTTCAGGTCATTAAAGTATGCAGTCAGGTGAGGTGTTAGGATGGAAGAGAATTTGCGGTAATAAGACCAGAGAAGCAGTCAGGCTGAGGTGCCTTAGAGGTGTGGATGGATTTAATAGACCGGGCAATACCTAGGGCGAAAACATCAGTGTTGAGTACCACCTGGGCGGCCTTGGTGAGCAGCGGGGGCCTTGGAAAAATTGGTCTGCAAGCTCAACGGAAAAAGGGGCCGGTTTGTCATACAGGGAGAATGATAAAATCGGCAGAGGAGGAGGAGATTTTTGTAGGGTCCGACATTAATTTTCTGTTGCCAGTACACAGGGTTTGTAAAAACGTCCAATGCATTTAATTTCTTGGCCTGAATTGAGCCTGGTTTATTCACACATGTATAGAATTTATGCATGGCCCATCTAAGAGCTTTCTTGGCTTTTTCAGTGGCTAAAATTTCCAGCTCTGCTGCTAGTGAGTCATGACTTTTTCAACTGGTGGCCGCAGGGTGGAAATTCCACAATACATCCGCAGAAGCAAGCTGTGAAGCTAGTGCCTTAAGTCTTCGCTCTCTTGCTCATTTCTTCTCTGAGGCAAGCTGAATCAAGTGGCCTCGAAGGGTGGTCTTGTGGCCTCCTATAAGGATATTGATGAGGTGATGGAGCTGATAGTCAGAAAAGAAGGTTTGGATACGAGAATGAATCTCGTTACACGAATCCTGAGATGTGAGGAGGGACTCATTAAGCCTCCACTGAAAAGGAGAAAATTATTTTCTATGTGCCCAGTTTGCACTGCAGCCCACTGCATTGTACTGCTGAACACAGGTAGGTACCACGTCACCGCATGGCAGCTCAACACACACTGCTGTGTGAAGACAAGAGTAACTTTATGCACGTCAAAAAATGTTGGAAAAAAAAAAATTCGCTGAAAAACACACTGCCTCACTGCAGCTGAAAACTCACAGCTGAAAGCAAGCTAAAACAGAGCTTTTAGAATGGAGGCAGTGTGAACAGGCCCGTACAGTTTCTTTTATCCATTTAAGTAACTGTGTAAAGCAATGTAATGCTATGCTGCATTAGTAGATTAGGACGCCTATGCAAGAGTTAAAACATTAATGCTTAGGCAAGATGGAAGTCAGAAGATTCGGCTGCTAAAGTCCTGTCCATAAACAAGGACAATAATTTTTGCCAAATATGTGCATTTATGCTCTTAGCAGGCAACCCTTATTTCAAGAAAACAAGAGTCCCTGCTGGGGACTCCATTTCAGGCAGTCCTTTTTTCTCTTCTGACACCAAACAGCAATCTCAGTGTGATCCAGTCAACTTTGGAAGCATTGGGTGAAAATCATCTTAAGTCTATGGACAGCGACATGCAATATTGATGCCCCCTGATTTCATCTTAATGTAGTCTGATTAGTGAAAGACACATTTTGATTGGATACTATGGGTTCCTGCACTTTGCTCCTTCCTTTACTGAATAACCCCAACAGCATATGAATCAAGACAGTAGCTATTATGAGATGATAAAGCAGCTACTGTATTAACGTAATAGCTTTTCCTGCTGGAGAACATCTAATAGAAGATGATGCAATAAGAAGGAACTTTCACTAAATGTGGCATGTGTCACTGCCAAATATTTGCAAGCTAAAGAGACAATGAAGAAAGATCACTTACTACTCCCCCGCTAGCCCCAGCTCTCATCACCATGACTCCTCTAGCACGGGGCTGTCAAACTTGCCAGTGCTGTAATGAGCAGGCAATAATGTGGCTTTGTTATCGAAATATATCAGTACAAAAGGGGGATTTAGTATGTACTGGCCACAGCACAGAATGACTGAAGGGCATACTGAGATAATTGATTGCAAGTTATCATTAATCCAGACTTTGATTGTGGAGGGGAATGAATACGGGTCACATAAACAAGCCATGCAGCGATTGAAGGTGGTCTGCACTCTACAAAATACTTTGAATGCTACTTCTTATCCCTCTTATGACTTTTCTGAACAATGACCTGCAAGCTTGCAGTATTTATTTGATCTAACATACAATACTTGTTTTTTTAAAGCATAAAATCCAATGAAAAGAAAAAAACATTGGATATAAACCAGTGAAATACATAGAATACATAGAATGATCTAGTTTAAAAATTTACCTTGTACAAGGCATAGGCCGTGAGTACATTGCCACTCTCCGAGTTCTTAAGAATGCCAACTATGCTTTCAGGCAAGCCAATAAACTCCAAGAATGGAACCACGTTAATACCTCTGTGAGATGAAAGAATACATACAAACATCAAATACATATACAAGTATATTTTTCACGTTCCAAACATCATACATTTTCGAAGATGTATACTGTATAAGTGAAAAGACAAAATTTCACACTATTGTCACATTGCAGCAATTGACACTCAAAGCTTTCTAGACTTGCTAGAACCCATAGTCCCACATACAGTAGATTATTACAGGAAACTAAACTTAAATTTTTTGGAGCAATGTAATTTAAAAGTAACACTTCTTAATCAGAGTATACCATCAAGCCAAAAACTCCTGGGATATTGGTCAGTTATATAGCAGAAGAGGTTCTTAATCAGTTTCAGCTGCTTTGACGTTAATGAAATTAACAGGTGCACTAGATGGGCAACAAAGAGATGACCCCTAATACCGGAATGGTTTTACAGATGGAGGCCACTGACATTTTTTCTGACTGATTTTCACTAGTTTTGCATTTGGCTAGGGTCAGCATCACTACTGGTAGTATGAGGCGATACCTGGACCCTAAAGAGGTTGCACAGGCAGTCCAACTCCTCCAGGATGGTACATCAATACGTGCCATTACCAGGTTTGCTTTGTCTCCACACAGTCTCAAGAGCATGCAGGAAATTCCAGGAGACAGACAGTTACTCTAGGTGAGCTGGACAGGGCCGTATGTCTTTAATCCATCAGCAGGACCGGTATCTGCTCCTTTATGCAAGGAGCAAGAGGATGAGCACTGCCAGAGCTCTACAAAATTACCTCAAGCAGGCCACTGGTGTGAAAGTCTCTGACCAAATAATCAGAAACAAAATTCATGAGGGTGGCCTGAGGGCCTGACATCCTCTAGTGGGCCCTGTGCTCACTGCCCGGCACCACAGAGCTCGATTGGCATTTGCCACTGAACACCAGAATTGGCAGGTCCGCTACTGGCGCCCTGCACTTTTCACAGATGACAGCAGGTTCACCCTGAGCACATGTGACAGACATGATGGTCTGGGGAGGCATATCCATGGAGGGACACACAGACCTCTACAGGCTAGACAATGGCATCCTGACTGCCATCAGGTATCAGGATGAAATCCTTGGACCCACTGTCAGACCCTACACTGGTGCAGTGGGTCTTGGGTTCCTACTGGTGCACGACAATGCCCAGCCTCATGTGGTGAGAGTATGCAGGTAGTTCCTGAAGGATGAAGGAATTGATAGCACTGAATGGCCCCCACGCTCCACTGACCTAAATCCAATAGACCACCTCTGGGATATCATGTTTCGGTCCATCTGACGCCAACAGGCTGCACCTCAGACTGTCCAGGAGCTCAGTGATGCCCTGGTCCAGATCTGGGAGGAAATACCCCAGGACTCCATCCATCGTCTCATTATGAGCATACCCTGACATTGTCAGGCATGCATACAAGCACGTGGGGGCCATACAAACTACTGAGTACCATTCTGAGTTGCTGCAATGAAATGTCAGCAAAATGGACTAGCCTGCTGCATAATTTTTTCCACTTTGATTTTCGGGGTGTCTGAATTCAATCCTCTGTAGGTTGATAATTTTCCTTTCCATCAAACGATGGGGCATCCTTACATTCCCAACACATTACAAATTCCATAAATCCAGCATGATATTTTACCCCATTGAGATCTGATGTGTTTTTAAAGTGTTCCTTTAATTATTTTAAGCAGTGTATAAAGAACATTACACATCAGGGTCATTCTATACAATTTTGTAGTTTTTAAGTTCTTTGTAACTCTGTTAAATATACAATTGTATTATGCTATACCATACCTCCACCATTTCAGTAAAACAAAGTACTTGCAACATTAGAATATCAATAAAGTAGATTTTAACACTTACTTAGAACTGAGCAATGTCTTAAGTATTTGTAACAAACAATTGAGTACTGCCTGTGATACTTTTTTATTTGCACTAACAATTTTCAGGACAAGCTTTCGGGTATTTCCCCTTCTTCAAGGTCCAAGCAGTAGTGCTTGGAGCTTGTCCTGAAAAATGTGTTAGTGCAAATAAAAAAAAGTATCACAGAAAGTATTCAAATGTTTGTTACAAGTGCAGGAATATGACTGCAATCAGCTTAAGTATTTGTAATCATTGTGCGCCCTCTGCTGGATCTTCTAATTTACAACTAGTACATATGACTGAACAAGAAAAACTGCTATAATAGAACTAGAATTTCTACTGCATCAAACTGCTACCTGCTCCCTTTGGGAGATAACTGTACACAGCACTGCATTTTGTATTGGAATCCAGATGTGCAGTGTTTCTTATTACATCACCGAGACTGACAAATGATTACGGTAAGACCCTTTTCACACGGGCATCATCCATTCAGTCATATTAATGCATAGAGGAAAAAAAAGGGATAAAAAAATGCCAAAAAACCAACAAAAACCTGTGTGCGCCTCCAACACCACAATCCCTAATGGCCTGGTATAGTTTTTTGTTTTTTTGTTTTTTTAGCAGGGGGGTTGGGGGGGGGGGGGGTTCAGAAGTGGGACCTTGTTACCAAATACAAAAAAAAAAAAAAGTACCTCATACTCACTCATTCGCATGGGGGGGGGGGGCTGGCTTTACAATTAAGAAGTCAAAGCAGGATGACAAAATGTGAGCAAGACTGGGATTTTGAAAGACATGGGGCACCCTGGGAAAGAACAGAGGAACAAGTTCTGTGGCTGGCCAGTGGGAAGGCCTTAAGGGGGGATTAAACAGAATCCGTGCATGCTGTATACAATGTACACTTATACCACAGTACTCTTACCCACAAAATACTCTGCCACAACCAACAGTCTCAAAGACAAACCTCAGGACAAAAACATTTTATAATTAAATGTATCCATTTCATATGTTTTTATGCACACAAAAAGGATATTGTTTTCTTTGGCAGCCATACATGGATCAAAATTCACCTGCTTCAATATGGATCGGTTGAATTCCAATCCATGTATGGGCAGGCTGGTTGTACAAAAGTCGATGTACCGACTAATGTACCATCAGCCTCTAGGAACATTTCTGTATGATCAGCACCGCTGGGAGCACTGATCAGTGTATGCTGGTGGCATTGAAGTCTCCTCACTGTCAGAACACATTACCTCAGCCGGAGAGATTCCCCCATCCACGTCAAATTTGTGGATAAGAGAATCAAGTAATTTTTTTTGTGTATAGGCTGCCTTACTGAGACTTTCCTTAAAGAAGAACTTCATTAAAACCAATACACAGTACATGGGTCAGAAGTAAAAACACAAAACAACATAAGGAGTGGGGGGGGGGGGGGGGGGGGGAGTTTGGCATCTGCAGGCTGAAGGGGGCTTCCAAAACGCACCCGCCTTTAATGTGACCTATAAACTGTACAACTCAATTAAAAAACAAACTGAAGTCTTTTAGGTGGGGAAGTAAACATGAAAAAATAAAATAATGTGGTTGCATAAGTGTGCACACCCTCTTATAACTGGGGATGTAGCTGTGTTCAGAATTAAGCAATCACATTCAAAATCATGTTAAATAGGAGTCATTACACATCAGCCAGCATTTAACATGCCTCTAATTAACCCCAAATAAAGTTCAGCTGTTCTAGTAGGTCTTTGACATTTTATTAGTCACATCCTACAGCAAAAGCCATGGTCCGCAGAGAGCTTCCAAAGCATCAGAGCGATCTCATTGTTAAAAGGTATCAGAAGGGTACAAAAGAATTTCCAAGGCATTAGATATAGCATGGAACACAGTGAAGACAGTCATCAAGTGGAGGAAATATGGCGCAACAGCGACATTACCAAGAACTGGACGTCCCTCCAAAATTGATGAAAAGACGGGAAGAAAACTGGTCTGGGAAGCTGCCAAGAGGCCTACAGCAACATTAAAGGAGCTGCAGGAATATCTGCCAAGTACTGGATGTGTGGTACATGTGACAACAATCTACCGTATTCTTCATATGTCTGGGCTATGGGGTAGAGTGGAAAGACAGAAGCCTTTTCTTATGAAGAAAATATCCAAGCCAGGTTACATTTTGCAAAAACACATCTGAAGTCTCCCAAAAGCAAGTGGGAAAATGTGTTCTGGTCTGATGAAACCAAGGTTGAACATTTTGGCCATAATTCAGAAAGATAAGTTTGGCACAAAAACAACACTGCACATTACCAAAAGAACACCATACCCACAGTGAAGCATGGTGATGGCAGCATCATGCTTTGGGGCTGTTTTTCTTCAGCTGCAACTGGGGCCTTAGTCAAGGTAGAGGGAATTATGAACAGTTCCAAATACCAGTCAATTTTGGCACAAAACCTTCAGGCTTCTGCTAGAAAGCTGAACATGAAGAGGAACTTTATCTTTCAGCATGACAACCAACCAAAGCATACATCCGAATCAAAAAAGGAATGGCTTCACCAGAAGATGATTAAAGTTTTGGAATGGTCCAGCCAAAGCCCAGACCTGAATCCGTTCGAAAATCTATGGGGTGATCTGAAGAGGGCTGTGCACAGAAGTCCTCGCAATCTGACAGATTTGGAGTGATTTTACAAGGAAGAGTGGGCAAATATTGCCAAGCCAAGGTGCGTCATGCTGATAGACTCATACCCAAAAAGACTGAGTGCTGGATATTACTTTAGTTTTTTATTTTTACTTCCCTCCACCTAAAAGATTTCAGTTTGTTGTTCAATTGAGTTGTACAGTTTATATATTGCATTAAAAGGGGGAAAAGTTCTTAAATTATTTATCTTTGTCTCATTTTTCTATCCACTGTAAATATACAAAAATCAAGATGACAAAAAACACTTTTCTCACATAGCATCAATACGGCTAAAATTTTGTGATGCTCACAGCACAAAGTAAAAAGTGGTCCAACACGTGCAGATCCAAAAGGGAAGAGGAGGCACACGTCAGTGGGTGGGGCAGCGCTTGCACGCCGCTCGTCCAGGGGCTTGCTGCACGGTTTGGCTCTTGGATATATTTATTTACCCCATTTGCAGCACCTGATGGGTTACAGGTGCGAAGTATTGACTGTCTACACCCATATATAATCTGGACCCTCTAGTTAGTCTTCTTGTCACAATTGGCGTACTTCATTATGCCTTTCCTGACTTTGACAGTCATGCTATTGAGGTAAATGAGAACATCAGACAGAACATCAGATAGAAAAAAAAAAGTTTACCTTTTTTACTTGGGGGATTCTTTGGACCATTTTTGTTTAATATCTCTACCCTCACATGAATGCCTGAATAGTTCCCTAGCATTGGAAATATCTACTGGGGGAAATGATACTAAAAATTTGGCATTAAATATTTCCTACTGAATTTATGATTATTTCCATACTGCTTATTTTTCCTGCCATTTGGGTGTCCTGTTAAACATTCAAAGTAAAAAGAAAAAATTTTTTTTCTCCCAGATATGACTATTGACCAAACAATGTACTCTTCACTTTCTTTTTATGCCTTTACTGACCCCTAGGTGATCCCATTGTCTGCCTGCGGTGATTTTGAGAGAACTTGCACCATCCCCCCTCTTTATTCAGAGGAGGCGTATTTGGACATGGTGACATATGGCCACACTGGTCACATTAATGACTTTTTACTTTGTGCTGTATCACAAAATTTCAGTCGTATTGATACTATGTGAGAAAAGTGTTTTTTGTCTTCTTGGTTTTTTGTATATTTAAAAAATGCATATTTTCAATTCTGCTACAGATCTTATATTGTATGCAAAGTTTACCCTGAAGGAGCTGTGCCTCCAAAACGTGTCGGGCACTCGGTTTAGCATCTCTGCTTGTATGATATATTGCTGTACATCATTTTTGTAATAATTGATTTCCATGTGGAAATCACTGTTTTACCTTTTAGATATTATGTAATAAAAGTTATTCTTAATTGTTTTTTTAAACCCTGCTTACATATTGCCTAAAAAATCCCAATCTTAGGAGGAAGTTTTTTCTTTTTCCCCTTGATTGAATTATTTTGGCATGAGGTCCACCTCAAAATCCATACCAGACCTGTAAGACTTGGCATAGATTGGAGGGAGACACACATGCCATTTTAACTTTTTTTTTTTAATGTTGGTTCTTTATTAAACATCCTGCTGTCAGAAGGGAATCCCCATGTACAGCAGGGATGAGTCATGGTTGTTAGGACACTGGCAGGTGCCAGCTCCTTAAAAGCCAATGATTCATTCCTGCTGCTGGCAGCAGGGATAAGTCACTGGTTGTTAGGATGCCGGTGGGTGATGGTTTCTAACAACCAATGCAAAAAATGGATGCAAAAACAGACATCCTCCGTTTACCTCTATTCAGGTCCGTTTAAAAACGGAACAGGACGGAGAATTGTTCCATTTAAAAAACAGACCTGAACAGATGCAGATGTAGACGGATGATCACCCATTTACAACATTTTCAACAGATGGTAAAAAAAACAAAAAAACAAAAAAAACACACAACAGATGAAGTACCTGTGGGAAAGGGGTCTAAAAGCCATAAACCTCCAGTTGACCATCCATTTGCAAAAGCACTGGAATGGCCTAGTTTGTATTCTGAACAAAACTGGAAGTTGATCTACAATTAAAAGTCACAGTGTAACAATTGTATAAGTGAAACATGCCCTATGTGAACACAGCCCGACATGCCTGTCATTCTAGCTAGCTTTGCAATGCAGGCGAGAGCAAAATATTGTTCTTTGCAGTCATTCTATCAAAAATTCAGAAAAATCAATCTATAGAACTTTGGTATGTGATGTTATGCTTCTTATGTGGGTACCCAGTTCAGATACATGATCTCAACAAAGATATCCGAATAAGCTATGTAAACGCCATATTCCAGTTACAAAAAAACAAACCTAAAAAGGCAATGATCTATGTATACTGTACAATCAGTACTTGTATCTTTAAGGGTATCCTATGTTATAGAGCATTTTTACAACAAAAAGTGTCTAAGCCTGCAGTCCTACAGGTGTCATCTGCCTCACTTCTGTGGCTGTCCATGTACTTCCAGCAACCTGGTGTGTGAAAACACAACTCAGACACTGAGCCATTCACAGAGACTGCAATATCATGAATTAATTTGAAATATATATATATATATATATATATATATATATATATATATATATATATATATATATATATATATATATATATATATATATATACATATATATATATACATATATACACACACACACACACACGTATCTATACATATACACATACACTACTCAGCATAAAAGAGTACACCCCAACAGATTTGTCAGAAAACCTTTGCTTTTCTTTCAGAATCAACATTTTCTATGAGAAACTATACTACAAAATACTCCCACAAATGTGGGTCATTGATTGCAAACAAGATTTGTTAATTTTAACACACAAAAAAGGTATTTTTCCTAACAAATTCATTCAAAACCATCATGTTGCAAAAATGAATACACCCCAATATAAGTCTAAGGAACAAAGCTAAACTTTACACAACAAAATCCTAATTAACAAGAATTAAACTACAGGAGAGTCTAATTATTCATCAAATAGGTGTCCAGCAGACAGTTTATTATAAAAGGGTGTTACTTAACTCCTTCACGCCTAAGGGTAAAAATTCTTAAAGCCAAAACACAATTTTGCAACTGACATGTGTTAGCAAAACTGTACATATCACAACTACTTTGTGCATCCAGGTTGATTATACCTTGTTTTTTTCCCAGGACAAATTGGGCTTTCATTTGGTGGTAAATGGTAATGGATAGCTTCTGAATTTTTTTTTTTTAACCACCTCCCACCCCCCATATAGTAAAATGACGGGCGCAAGGTGGATCTCTCGTTCTGGAAGGACGTCATATGACGTCCTCCCATTCTCACCGCGCATGCGCAGCTCAGGGAGCACACAGCGCGGCGATCGACGGACACAGCAGATCACCGATCCACGGAAAGAGCCGAAGATGTTTGGTCATGTGATCAGCTGTGTCCAATCACAGCTGATCACATGTAAACAGGGAAATGCCGATTATCGGCATTTCTCTCGAGCTGTCACGCTGACAGCTTGAGAGGAGAGCCGGTAATCGGCATTCTGCAGAGAGGACATGTACACTGATCATCACGGCACTGATGATCAGTGTAGCCCCAGCAGTGCCACCTGTCAGTGTCCATCAGTGCCACCTGTCAGTGTCCATCAGTGCCAGCTGTCAGTGCTCATCAGTGCCACATATCAGTGCCTACCAGAGCACATCAATGCCACATATCAGTGCCCATCTGAGCTGCCTTACAGTGTCACCCATCAGTGCCCGTCCGTGCCAACTAACAGTGCCATATATCAGTGATGCCTGTCAATGCTTATCAGTGCCACCTACCAGTGCCTCCTCATCAATGCCCATCAGTGTTCATCAGTGCAGCCTATCAGTGCCCATCACTGCAGCCTCATTAGCGCACATCAGTGAAGGAGAAAAATCACTTATTTACAAAATTTTATAACAAAAACTAAGAAAAAATTTTTTTTTTCCCAAAATTTTCAGTGGTTTTTGTTTTGTTTTTTTTAAGAAAAAAAAAAAGCCCAGAGTTGATTAAATACCACCAAAACAAAGCTCTGTCACAAAAAAATGATAAAAATTTCATATGGGTACAGTGTTGCATGACCACGCAATTGTCAAAGTGCAACAACGCTGAAAGCTTGAAATTGGCCTGGGCAGGAAGGGGGTAGAAGTGCCCTGTAGGCCTGTGGTTGCAAGGAAAAATTACCAAAAATAGTAAAAAAAAAAAAAAAAAAAAAATTGGCGTACACTGTAGAGGAACAGCATGGATAGGTGCCGTCCACGAAGGAAGTCTCTCCTTAAGCCTATGCACAAAAAAAAATCTGCCTAGGATTTGCCAGGGCCCCTGCTGAAAAAGACGACTACTGGGATTCTGTACTCAGAAGTGCCGAGACGAAGATAAATGTATTTGAAACTGATGGCTTCAAAACTGTATGTCGTTGCAAAGGTGAGGAGTACAAAGAAAAATGCATGGTGCCTACAGAGAAACATGGTGGTGGCAGTGTCCGTCTGTGGGGCTGCATGAGTGCTGCTGGTGTTGGGGAGCTGCATTTCATTGATGGTATCATGAATTCATAGATGTACTGCTCTATATTGGAAAAGAAGATCACTCCTTGCCCTTGGTCGTCGTGCACATTTCCAACATGACAATGATCCAAAACACACAGCCAAGACCACTGTTGCATTTCTGAGGAACAGGGTGAAAGTGATTCATTTGCCAAGTATGTCTCCTGATCTGAACCAACTGAACACTTATGAGGAATTCTAAAGAGACAAGTTGAGCATCACTCTCCAAAAGAGGTTGTTCTTGAAGAATGGAAAAAGATGTTGATAAATGTCACCAACTTTTTCATTCCATGCCTAGAAGACTTGGTGCTGTCCTTACAAATCATGGAGGTCATAAAAAATAATACATATAGTAGTTTTTGTTGTGAGGTGTATTCATTTTTGCATCAATTTGAGTAAAACTGAAGATTTTGTAAATTGTGATTGTGTTCATTAAGATATAATCTTACTTTTCAAAAGGAGTGTGTGTGTGAGATATACAGTGAGGAACAGAAGTATTTGAACACCCTGCAATTTTGTAAGTTCTCCCACTTAGAAATCATGGAGGGGTCTGAAATTCACATTGTAGGTGCATTCTCACTCAGAGACAGAATTAAAAAAAAAAATTCAGGAAATCACATTGTATGATTTTTAAAGAATGTATTTGTCTTGCACTGCTGAACATAAGTATTTGAACACCTGAGAAAATCAGTGTTAATATTTGGTACAGAAGCCTTTGTTTGCAATTACAGAGGTCAAATGTTTCCTGTAGTTCTTGACCAGGTTTGCACACACTGCAGCAGGGATTTTGGCCCACTCCTCTGCACAGATATTAATTCTTGCTGTTTCTTAGGTGTTCAAATACTTATGTTCAGCAGTGCAAGACAAATAAATTATTTAAAAATCATACAATGTGATTTCCTGAATTTGTGTTTTTAAATTCTGTCTCTCAGAGTGGGAATGCACCTACAATGTGAATTTCAGACCCCTCCATGATTTCTAAGTGGGAGAACTTGCAAAATCACAGGGTGTTCAAATACTTCTGTTTCTCACTGTATACACACACACATATTCATACACACACACTATATTGCCAAAGTATCATTGGATTCAGGTGTTCCAATCACTCCATGACCACAGGTGTATAAAATCAAGCACCTAGGCATGCAGACTGCTTCTACAAACATTTGCGAAAGAATGGGTCACTCTCAGGAACTCAGTGAATTCAAGAGTGGTACTGTGAGATGCCACCTGTGCAATAAGTCCATCTGTGAAATTTCCTTGCTACTAAACATTCCACGCTCAACTGTTAGTGGTATTATAAGTGGAAGCAACTGGGTACAACAGCAACTCAGACACAAAGTGGTACGTAAAGAGCAAGGTCAGCGCATTGAAACACATAGTGCACAGAAATCGCCAACTGTCTGCAGAGTCAAAGAGAGACCTCCAAACTTGGTGTGGCCTTCAGATTAGCACAACAGTGCACAGAGAGCTTCATGGAATGGGTTTCCATGGCTGAGCAGCTGCATCCAAGCCTTACATCACCAAGTGCAATGCAAAGCGTTGGATGCAGTGGTGTAAATCATGCTGCCACTGGACTGTATAGCAGTGGAGACGTTTTCTCTGGAGTGACAAATCACGCTTCTCTGTCTGGCAATCCGATTGACATGTGTGTATAAACACACACATGACACACACACACATACATATACAGTGGATATAAAAAGCCTACACACCCCTGTTAAAATGTCAGGTTTGTGATATAAAAATATAAGACAAAGATAAATCATTTCAGAGCTTTTTCCACCTTTAATGTAACCTATAAACTGTACAACTCAGCTGAACAACAAATTGAAATCTTTTATGTGGAGGGAAGTAAAAATAAAAAATTAAAAAATAATATGGTTGCACAAGTGTGCACACCCTTAAACAAATACTTTGTTGAAGCACCTTTTGATTTTATTTCAGCACTCAGACTTTTGGGTACGAGTCTATCAGCATGGCACATCTTGACTTGGCAATATTTTCCCACTCTTCCTTGCAAAAACACTCCAAATCTGTCAGATTGCGCACAGCCCTCTACAGATCACCCCACAGATTTTCAACCAGATTCAGGTCTGGCCTCTGGCTGGGCCATTCCAAAACCTTAATCTTCTTCTGGTGAAGCCATTCCTTTGTTGATTTGGATGTACGCTTTGGGTCGTTATCATGCTGAAAGATGAAGTACCTCTTCATGTTCAGCTTTCTAGCAGAACCCTGAAGGTTTTGTGCCAATATTGACTGGTATTTGGAACTGTTCATAATTCCCTCTACCTTGACTAAGGCCCCAGTTGCAGCTGAAGAAAAACAGCCCCAAAGCATGATCCTGCCACCACGCTTCACCGTGGGTATGATGTTCTTTTGGTGATGTGCAGTATTGCTTTTGTGCCAAATAAATCTTTTGGAATTATGGCCAAAAAGTTCAACCTTGCTTTCAGACCATAACACATTTTCCCACATGCTTATTGGAGACTTGTCACATGTACCACGAAGCCAGTACTTGCCAGATATTCCTGCAGCTCCTTTAGTGTTGCTGTAGGCCTCTTGGAAGCCTCCCAGACCAGTATTTTTCTCGTCTTTTCATCAATTTTGGAGGGATGTCCAGTTCTTTGTAATGTCACCATTGCACAATATTTTCTCCACTTGATGACTGTCTTCACTGTGTTCCATGGTATATCTAATGCCTTGGAAATTCTTTTGTACCCTTCTCTTGACTATCTATATCTATATATCTATCTATCTATATCTATCTATATATAAAAACACACATACATATACACACACACACACACACACACACACACACACACAAACACAGAGCCTTAAAAAGAATTCATACCCCTTGAAAATTTTCCACATTTTGTCATGTTACAACCAAAACAACGTAAATTTATTTTATTGGGATTTTATGTGCTAGACCAACACAAAGTGGCAAATAATTGTTAAGTGGAAGGAAAATGATAAATGGTTTTCAAATTGTTTACAAATAAATATCTGAAAAGTGTGGCGTACATTTGTATTTAGCCGCCTTAACTCTGATACCCCTAAAATCTAGTGGAACCAATTGCCTTCAGAAGTCCCCCAATTAGTAAATAGAATCCACCTGTGTGTAATTTAATCTCAGTATAAATACAGCTGTTCTGTGAAGCCCTCAAAAGGTGTTAGAAAACAGTGAAACAGCATCATGAAAGCCAAGAAACACACCAGACAGGTCAGGGATAAAGTTGTGGATACGTTTAAACCACTTGCCCACTTCTACCCCCTTCCTGCCCAGGCCAATTTTCAGCTTTCAGCTCTGTCGCACTTTGAATGACAATTGCGCAGTCATGCAACACTGTACCCATATGAAATTTTTATCATTTTTTTCACACAAATAGAGCTTTATTATGGTAGTATTTAATAACCACTGGATGTTTTATTTTGTGCGCTATAAACAAAAAGAGCAAAAAATTTGAAAAAAAAAAAAGTTTTTCTTTGCAAAATTTTATAATAGAAACAAAACTGGTAATTTCTCTCTATCACTGATATGCGTTGATGAGGCTGCACTGATAGGCAGCATTGATGATGTAGCATGCATAGGCAGCACTGATGAGAGGCACACATAGGCGGCATTGATAGGCGATACTAATGAACTGGCACTGATGATGCGGCACTGCTGGTCACCACTGATGGGCACAAGTGGGTGGCACTGCAGGGCACAGGTGGATGGCACTGCTAGGTAGCACTGATTGGCACAGGTGAGTAGCACTGCAGGGCACAGATTATTAGTGCCCTGATGGTCAATGCCAATCCCTTTGCCGTCCATTGCCGGTTCTTGGCAGTACTTTCCTCACGCTGTTATAGAGGAAAGAGCAGCCAATAACCGGCAACTGTATTTACCCAGTGATCTGATGTGTCATTGGTCGCAGCTGATCCCGTGGTAAAAGGGGCGTTTTCTGGCATGAGGTCCATGGACGTCGTCCCAGAACTAGACAACCGCCCTGTAGCCATCCTTCGGCTATAGCACGGTTGGGAACTGGTTAGAGCAGGATTTGGTTATAAAAAAATCTCAAGCTTTGAACATGTCACGGAACACTGTTCAATCCATCATCAGAAAATGGAAAGAGTATGGCACAACTGCAAACCTACCAAGACATGGCCATCCACCTAAACTGACGGGCCGGGCAAGGAAAGCATTAATCAGAGAAGCAGTCAAGAGGCCCATGGTAACGCTGGAGGAGCTGAAGAGATCCACAGCTGAGGTGAGAGAATGTGTCCACAGAACAACTATTAGTCATGCACAGGGTAGATAAAAATCAATGATTTTTTTTTTTTTAAAAAATCAAAAAAATCTGATTTTTTTTATTTAAGTTGGATTTTTTTAAATAAAATGCTTTTGGAGGAAAATCTATTACCATCCAAAGGTTATTCCATCATGAAATAAAGATTAGTTTTTTAATTATGTAGAATAAGGCTGTATATGTTTAATTTTTTTGGTAAATAAATTCCATTAATCCATTCACACTGTCATGCTCTTCCAGGTTTTTGTAAGATTATTGGGCAGTTTCTCTGCCTACAAGATATTATCACAGATGCTTGGTTTGCTTTTGCAGTTCTCAAAACTGAATTTGACTCAGCGGAGATCACATGCCTCTTCTTCACAGCAAAAATGTTATAACATGAACAGAGTTAAGAAAAAGACCTTAATCCTAACTTCTACAAACCTATAAATACAGAATCAACCCCTTCAGTGCTAAGTTTCAAGAAGTTCAGTGAATAGAATAGAAACAATATTTTTCTGATTGGAGTGGAATAGATCTGCACAAGAAGAAAGTGAAACTAAGTGTGAGGAGGAAGGGGCTGACAGTCTACGTTTCTTAAAATATATATATTTTGTTTAGCCAAATTAGTTAACAAACATGGATGTTTGTTTAAGCAAATAACATATGCTGTAATGTTATTGTTTCAATTGAATAAATCTACAGTTGCAAGAAAAAGTATGTGAACCCCTTGGGATTACGTGGAGTTTTGCATGAATTGGGCATAAAATGTGCTCTCAACGTCATCTAAGTCACAACAATAGAAGAACACAGTCTGCTGAACATAATACTACACAAACATTAGATGTTGCCATGGTTTAATTGCACATAACATGTAAACATTCACAGTGCAGGGAGGAAAAAGTATGTGCACCTTTGGACTTAATAACTGGTTGACCCTCCTTTGGGTCGATTTAATGCTGCCGCTTGTTATGCGAGGGAGCCAAAGAGGTCTGCTAGTCTGGGATGCAGCCAGCACTCACCGCGCTAAAGACATGAAGACATTTCTTCATGAAAGAAAAATAGTTTAAATAATGATTCCCGCAGGAATGACGGCCTATCTCCAGACTCTTGATATTGCAATAAACAAGCCATTCAAGGACAATTTGCGCATGGAAGTTAATGACTACATTGAAAATAGAATGGAGAGAAATCAGCGTGGAAACTTTGTGAAACCTAAACTGCAAGAAGTTGTGACTTGGGTGAAGAATTCATGGGAGAAAATCACTGACAGTTGCATTGCAAATGCACTGCGAGCAGGCTACCTTGACAAGAAGTACTCATTTAAGGACAGTGCTATTGCTAAACATGAGAGATTTGGTCCACTGATTCTGAAAGAAATGGAGTCACAAGAAATTCACCAGGAAATTCAGAGATTGGATTGTTATGGTGATGTTCCAGAAGATATTTAAAGTATCTTGCGAGCCAGAAAACAGAAAAAAAGGCTCCCTATTGTACACCATGAAATATATATCCTCTATGTAGTCGGATCGCAAACATCTAACACATAACTACCAATGTGAAAAAAATGTGAATAAAATCATATAGTGTTGCGCTCCCAAACCTCCAATTAATATATTTAAATCACTTAATCTCTGTCCTTAAAATCATATACAAAAAATGAAAATTGTGTATATATATAAAAAACAACATCAAAAAATATTGAATTAAATAATTAGAAAACCTCCATGATTAATACTAAAAATAATAACTGTGATTAAACATGAATATTAATATACTTATAAAAATTCAAATAATCAATGTGCATAAATAAATAAATGCAACAGTGAAAATAGTGTCCCATATAATAAAAGTGACTTTGTGCTGAAAATTAACCTTCAATCCATATTGCATGTAAATCCGTGACTGATTGTGAATCCTCCCATTATGCAGATGTACGCTCACCTCCTTATTTGCCTGCAATTAGGCTATTGCAGGCAAATAAGGAGGTGAGCGTACATCTGCATTAATGGGAGGATTCACAATCAGTCACGGATTTACATGCAATATGGATTGAAGATTAATTTTCAGCACAAAGTCACTTTTATTATATGGGACACTATTTTCACTGTTGCATTTATTTATTTATGCACATTGATTATTTGAATTTTTATAAGTATATTAATATTCATGTTTAATCACAGTTATTATTTTTAGTATTAATCATGGAGGTTTTCTAATTATTTAATTCAATATTTTTTGATGTTATTTTTTATATATATACACAATTTTCATTTTTTGTATATGATTTTAAGGACAGAGATTAAGTGATTTAAATATATTAATTGGAGGTTTGGGAGCGCAACACTATATGATTTTATTCAGATGTTCCAGAAGATGACATGATTGTCATTGAATTAATGAGTTAATTCTTGATACTGTAGGATTCACAGTTTGTCTGGTTTGTGTTGACAACTACCGTACTACCGTACAGTATACAGGTAATAAATTTCCTTTATTTTCATTTAACAATAAATGTGTACCGTATTCTTCATGGAAAAATAAGACATCCCCTGAAAATAAGACCTAGCGCATCTTTGGGAGCAAAAATTAATATAAGACACTCTTATTTTCGGGGAAACGGTATATATACAGTGGGGCAAAAAAGTATTTAGTTAGCCACCAATTGTGCAAGTTCTCCCACTTAAAAAGATGAGAGAGGCCTGTAATTGGCCAACAGGCTGACCCCCCCACCCCTTCAACCTCTGCATCTATTTCCCAAAGACAACCTCTGGATATGACACTGAGCATGTGCACTCAACTTTGGTCGACCATGGCGAGGCCTGTTCTGAGTGGAACTTGTCCTGTTAAACTGCTGTATGGTCTTGGCCACCATGCTGCAGCTCTGTTTCAGGGTGTTGGCAATCTTCTTATAGCCTAGGCCATCTTTATGTAGAGCAACAATTCTTTTTTTTTTTTTTTTTTTTTCTGAGATCCTCAGAGTTCTTTGCCATGAGATGCCATGTTGAAGTTCCTGTGACCAATATGAAGGTGAGAGCGACAACACCAAACTTAACACACCTGCTCCTCATTCACACCTGAGACCTTGTAACACTAATGAGTCATGACAGCAAGGAGGGAAAATATCTAAGTGGGCCCAATTTGGACATTTTCAATTAGAGGTGTACTCACTTTTGTTGCCAGCGGTTTAGACATTAATTGCTGTGTGTTGAGTTATTTTGAGGGGACAGTAAATTTACACTGTTATACAAGCTGTACACTACATTGTAGCAAAGTGTCACTTCTTCAGTGTTGTCACATGAAAGATAATAAAATATTTACAAAAATGTGAGGGGTGTACCCATGTCTGTGAGATAATGTTCATATGTATGTGTGTGTGTGTAAAATAAATATACAGTGGGGCAAAAACGTATTTAGTCAGCCACCAATTGTGCAAGTTCTCCCACTTAAAAAGATAAGAGAGGCCTGTAATTGGCATCATAGGTAGACCTCAACTATGAGAGACAAAATGAGAAAAAAAATACAGACAATCACATTGGCTGATTTGGAAAGAATTTATTTGCAAATTATGGTGGAAAATAAGTATTTGGTCACCTACAAACAAGCAAGATTTCTGGCTCTCACAGACCTGTACCTTCTTCTTTAAAAGGCTCCTCTGTCCTGCACTCGTTACCTGTATCAATGGCACCTGTTTGAACTTGTTTGAGCTGTAAGCCATAATCATCACAATTATGACAAATCACATCTTGAACTATCTTGCTTTGCATGTAATGAGTCTCATATTATTAGTTTCACCTTTTAAGTTGCATTACTGAAATGAACTTTTGCACGATATATATATATATATATATATATATATATATATATATATATATATATATATATATCTCTATCTATATATCTATATCTATCACACAATATGCCCAAAATGAAATTTTAGCTGATATATAGGGGATGACGGAAACTTGATATATGCAGATAAGCATATAAAAAGACAAATATAAAGTAAAAAAAACTACTCTGCATCTGAGCACCATAAACCAAAACAATATTTAATTCATTTTAGTATTCAACATTAATTCCTCCATCCATACATGTCTCCATGTTTTATTTTGCTAAGAAATCACTGTGAAAAGCAGCTCCCTAGTATTTCTGGTCGTGGCCATCTTGAGTAAGAGCAGATGATTCATTTTTCATTTACTTCCTGGAATCCATCTGCCCTTAGCTCTGGGATATATGACATCACTGACATAATTTGCCTAGGCCTGAAACCAGGAAGTAACTGAAAAATGTAAAAAAAAAAAAAGTTTAAAGCAAGAAAATATAATACTTACTAATGCTAGCAGCATGGGGACTAAAATATAGTCAATGTTGATTGAAAAAGAGTGAAGTTCTGCTTTAAATGCAAGTAACCTTTCACCTGACTAGATTATACCCATACACTGAAACTAAAAGCTAGATAAATCAGTTTGGAATACACAAGTAAAAAAATAAAATAAAAATACTTGCACCCTAGAAGTTGCTTAGAAAGGCCAGGACACATTCCTATACAGCTAATATAAATATAACAAAACATATATAGTGACCACACTGGAGAAATGATGTTACTAGATAATCAAAAGACACAAAATAAAACATTAAAATGGTACATATTACAATTCATATGTGTACTAGATAAACACAGTTTTCATTTGATTGTTGACTGGGTTTCTTAAGTTTATTAAAAAGTGCTTATTGAGACACCCAACATTATTCACACATACTGCTGTCTGGTTCAAATACTTGATACTTTAATAGATTGGAACATATAATGCAAAGGAGTACGCTAAGTTTAGATTGACATTTGGGATCAGTAGCTGCTAGAAAGGGCAATAATGCCAGCTGGTGGAGGAGTAACTAAAACAAACACTTGTACTATAATATGTGCTGATGCCAAGTGCTCAGCTTTCCAGCTGTAGGCTGGGTATGTGTTCACTAGGTCTACAGTTGACGTGTGTTACACACAGGAAATTGTTTTCCAAAACAGAAACAGATGTTGAAACAATACCATAACACTACATTTTTGGATGAGCACAAATAATGAAAGCAACTTCACTTGTTCAGTTAGTTGTGCATACTAAAAATAATCAAGTAGACCAATCTAATTCTAGCTGTTATTTTCATACCAGATGGTAAAAAATATAAACCATTGACTGCAAGGGGGAAGCCAAGTTTCACTTTAAAGCTGAACATTAGGTAGGACCTGCAGATCTGAACATCCACCTTATAGAACTTCACAAACGTGCAAACTGAAGGACAGGTGGCAGCTTTTCAAATCTGAGAAACAGACTCCTGGTGCTAATAGGCCCAAGAGGCACTGACAGACATAGCAGAGAAAGCCTGACCCAAAAAAGAGAGAAACTCGGTATAAGCTTTAGTGATGACTTACCCAATCTACCAAGCAATAGAGGAAAGAGGTGCAGGGTCCACCATGCAGGAGCCCTCAGGAAGACTGAGGATTACCTGTCTGACAAATAGAGGCAGTTGCCGAGAGTTAAACCAGCCACATGCAAGCAGTGGAGGGAAAGCTATTTGCAATGCTTAGGAGGACAAAAAGAAAACACCACTGAGGTGGCAGGAACAAGCCATCTTGGGAAGGAGGCCTGAGGCCTCAGAACCACTTTGTCTATGAAGAAGAAGAAAGGCTTATCTATAAGATAAAACAGCCAATTCAGAGACGCGTCTAACCAATAGGATAGCATTGAAAAAGAAAAAAAAAATCACCTTTTAAGTAGTGGTGTATTTAGAATTTGTGCTGCCCTGGGCCCTGTGCTGCCCTCGCTCCACTCGGCCACCCAGCCCCGGTGCTCAGGAAAACCAGTATCCCTTCATCGGGGGGGGGGCAGGGGCAGACAAACACCTTGTTTGTCTCATGGCAAATGCACCCCTGCTCCTAAGCATGGTTACCCAAGGGAAGATCCTGAGTGGGCTTGAAAGTAGGCCTCTGAGGAGCTGGCAAGAACAGATTAAGATATCACAGCAACACTAAGATCAAAAAGGAGGGGAGCTACATGAGCTACCCCATGTACAAAGGCTGTCACAAGAACATGAGCAGCAAGAGGTCTCTGAAATAGAACAGCCAATGCTGAGGTTTCACCCCAAGTGATTCTAAAGGATATATTTTTTTTAGTTTAAAATAAGAAATGATGTTCTACTTAACTGCTCTGTGCGTCCATAGACACACACAGTGCAACTTAGCCACTGCTCCCTCCTCACGGGATTTCACTGACAGCAACAGGAGCCAACTGCTCCTGTGAGGCCACGGGGAGAAAGCAGCAGTCCTGCAGACAATAACAGAGCTGGATTGAGAGAGGAGGCAGGTAAGTGTCTAGGGAAGGGGGGGGGGGGGGGTTGCACTGATAGTGGGGCATTTTTTTTTTCTTACCTGAATGCATTAAGGTATAAAAAGCTTATCTGAATGCAAAGTCCCTGGAGAATAAAATAGCACGAATAGCAATATTTTATGTCACAAGATATTTGCGCAGTAGCTTATCAAACAAAATTTCAGGACAAAATATGCACTTTAATCAATTTTATGCGGAAAAGGGATACCCGACATGTCACACTTTAAAATTGAGCACGCCCGTGGAATGGTGACAAACTACGCACATTAAATTATCCCTAGGTGACGCTTTAAAAACCTCCACTGAGCTGGCCAGAACCAACTCTTCAAGGAGTTTATTCCACATTTTCACAGCTCTTGCTGTGAAGAAACCTTTCCACCTTTGGAGATTAAATTTATTTTCCTCCAGACGAAAAGAGTGCCCCCTTGTCCTCTGTGATGACCACATTTTTGTTTCTTTAATTTATTTTTTTTTATTGAACTTTATTGCCATCACAAGGGTGAACATCATCCCTTATTCTTTGCATTCTTTCTAGTACATCCAATGCAACAGGTCCCCGGTAGGGCAGGTGAGACTGGGAAAGGCAGCGGGAGGGACCCCCTTTCCACTGCCTGTAAAGATGATTGAGTACCTTTAGAGCCGCACAGATCGCTTTTACCAGTAATCCAATAGTGAAGTGAATTGCACATGCGTTTTACAGTGTAGGAGATGATTGGCAACTTCAATCAACTATATAGCTGACAGAATTCTGCATGAATCATGAGATAAACCATCAGTGGCATGATATATTGGTGTGGCAAATTGAACATAATTATCCAGGAAGACTACAAGCTTCAGACTGACCAGGATTGTGACTCAACATATTTGTCTTATTTCAGTTTAGAGTCCACATCTTCTGGTGAGTGAGGGGGGAGCACGATACCTGCACCTTGATCGAAGGACAAGCATGAAGCACTTTATTAAACACAGGTGTTTGTCACAGTATGACTGAAGAAGCACAAGCATATAAACGGATTAAAAGAATTTATAACATTGATTATTTTTTTTATATTTGTATCTAGTCATTATGAGTGATGCATTCAATTTGAATTGTTGTTTCATATAGTTTCCACATATTGGGAAGGTAACACAATTTTTGCAAAGACTAGGCAATGCCTAAACTAGTATACATCACAAAGGATGAACATCATCCCTTGTTCTTTGCACTCTTTCTAGTACATCCAATGTGACGGATCACAATGGTCCTGAGCTCCCCGGTGGGACGGGAGAGACTGGGAAAGGCAGTGGGAGGGACCCGCTTTCCACTGCCTGTAAAGGTGAACAAGTACCTGTAGAGCCACACAGATCACTTTTACCAATAAGCCAATCGCATACTTGATACCAGGATCATGGCTGCAAGTATGATCCTGATGTCACTGCATGTGTCCAAGGATGTATATACACGTAGAGTGGACAAGAAGCGGTTGAGGGTACTCAAGGACAAGTGCTGATCCAGACTATACTGAAGAAATGACTGTATACAACCCACAAAGTACCATCTAGGATAGAACTTCTGTCCCTTGCACCAAGTGAAGTGAGCCTTCTAGGAATGATGATAGACTTCCCGAGAAATAGTTTTATTAGCCTTCCAAAGTTTAGTGACAACAAAGTCAGAAAGACCCTAGTCCCCCAGGACCTGAGTTTCAAACAGCCAAGTCATCAAAGTCAGCAAGTGAGAAGCAGGATAGAAAGACTTAGGACACAGCTCCAAGCCAGAAAGGAACGTGAATTACCCTGCCGGTATGTAGAAAATGGAAGCTGGCGTCCTAATATCAGTCCCTCAGCAGTCAAGCCCCAGTGGCCGAGGCAAAACTCATCAGTAGGTGTGGCGGCTGAGGCCATCACACTTATCCTGACCTGACTGGGCTGGTTGAGCCACGTCCATCCTCTCTCATGAGCAGTAGGGTAGTTACTGGCCCTGAAGGCAACTGGCTGGGTAGGTTGGAAGGAGCCCATGGAGAATATTAGGAGTTATACGATGTCTGAGTACTAAGTTCTTCTAGGTCAGATCATTGCCACCAGAATCACTGGAATTTCACTGGTATCCTGCGAAGCATCGGAGGAAGAATCTGTACCAGTGAGAAAGCACATATCAGCTGAAATTGATCCCATGGTGTCACCATCATGATGCCAAGTACTCTCCTTGTTGCAGTGCTGCAATGACAGACCAGGTCAATTCCATATTAATTGTAGGATTTTTTCAGAACCGTTAAAGCTAGCACACACCTGAGAATGCCCTTGCTGGGTCTTGGAACCAGAAGCAGAGCCAGCCAAGAACAAGAATGCAGAGAGTGCAGCAAACTGTCCATGCAATAGCATAAGGCTGCCAGGCTTTGGAAGAACTGAGGGCCCTGTGAGGCTTGGCCTAGGACTGCAAACGTCTGGCAAACAGCATGGTAACCATACTGTTGGTTGCATATCCATGCTCGAAAGAGCAAAGAAATCTTCCATAAGGCCAAAAACTTCCTCTCTGGTTAAGGAGGAATAAGGGGTGCCTGGGTTTTAACAGAGGATCCAAGGAGTGAGAACTAGGCTCCAAGGTGCCCAGAGTTAAGATACCAGGGGAATCCTGATTTACTCTTTATTGACCCTCTGCACTGACTGCCCTCCTAGTCCCTTTTTTCTTGTGCTTGATGTCCAGTATGTGAATAAAGGGATCATCTGAGGGGTACACATGACCTATGCTGTGGAGCAGAAGAGGTGCAGTGTACCTGTGTCTCACAACTGAAGGATGATAGATAACCTGGTGAAGGCTTGTGCTGAAAATAGGGCCTAAAGATGGAGGTTTGTGGGAGAGCATGTGCTCAAAATGGCACCTGCGGAGGACCAAGAAGCAATCTCTTGGGGTGGGACTGTGCATACAGCATGGGCTATGGCCCGTCAGAATCCTTCATTGTATTACAGCAATGCAGGGCTGTTGTGACAGAATTTACACAGTGAATAGGATAAAGTGTTGCACAATGAATCATGGCTGACACTCATTTAAAGTCTCATCCTTTGCGCAACATACTGCTTCTAGTCTAGGAACTCAAACCACCCACCACTCTGTGCTTGGAAGAGCACGGTCCCGGGTCCAGGGACTACCCAAGGATGATGAGGGAAAGGGGGGGGGGGTGACTTCACGTATAGGAAGGAACTTGGCTCAAAATTTGATTTTTAAAATTTTTTTACTAGACATGTTTAATCGCAAAAAGTCAAACATTTTTATTTCTCAAAATTGTCAGTCTTTTTTTGTTTATAGCGCAAAAAATAAACGCAAAGGTGACCAAATACCACTGAAAAGAAAGCTATTTGTGGGGGAAAAAAAGGGCAAAAATTTAATTTGGGTGCAATGTTGCATGACCATGCAATTGTCAGTTAAAATAACAGCGCTGTATCGCAAAAAAAAGCCCTAGTCAGGAAGGGAGGTAAATCCTCTGGAGGGCAAGTGGTTAAAGTGACAGGTAACCTGCAAATACACTTTAAATTTAGAGTTCAGCTGCACTTCCACCCACCCAGAGAAGCTGTATGTAAATGTGTGGTTCAGCCTAGAATTTAAAATTATTAGCACCAATAATAAGAGGGTGCTTCAGCATGCAAAGGCAATTTGAATACACAAATTGGTAAATGAATGAGCATTGTAATTAAAACTTGTGTATTGTGTGGAAAACACTAATGTCTTGTTTTGAGAGAACTATGGGGGCTACCACAAATGACATCAACATGTTAGTTGACTGTCTCTGCTTTCACCAAAGTAATGTCATCTGATCTACTTACTAGTTTCATGTCAACGACTCTAAATGCTAGATATAGAAAATTAATTGGCATACTAGTCAGGCACCAACCGGTTTCAGAAGGACAGGCCAACAATGATAGCTCTGTTTTTCTCAAGATAGGTTTCTTTTAATTCAACAACAAATTACAAGTTCTCCAGTTTACCATTAAAGGAAACGATCCTCCATCCTCTATTAAGTGGTTGGGCTTTCCTTTGAAGAGAAAACTTGTTTTTTTCCCCCACAAACCATATCTAGAGCAAAATGTAAATCATGTTTCCATGTCGAATTTCAATTATTTATAGCCTACTCCTATTAGTCTGAACCACCTTGAAGTTTCAAAACTTACTTTGTGAAGATCATCACACATTTACTTTCTGGAAGTCTGTGACATGTATTTAGTTTGTCCTGTGAGTAGGCACTGCTGTGTCACACATTTCATGGTCTCCTGAACTACAAAAGTGCTGAGAGGAGGAGTTTCAGGAGGCGGAGTCAGTACAGGAATCACTGTTTGCAGGCATTAGGGTACTATGGGATAAATAATCCTCAGAAATTGATGATTACCAGTTGTGGAAAGTGACTGCCAGCAGACAAACCAAAATCATAACATGAATGGAAATTTTTCATAAGCAATAGAATAGTCAATAACTATTGTTTTTACTGTTATAAAAAGAAAAAGTGCATGCCATTTTGACCATGTAGTTACTTACTGTATAGCTGCATAGTAGAATGTTCCAAGCCAGACACTGGATGTTAGTACATGGACTGTAAGCATAACTTTCCCATATTGTCTAAAAGTTTTTTTAAATCTCTGGACTAAACCAATAGATGTATCTTGCAGTGGATCTCCCTCCTCCACAGCTGCATCTGGATGGTCTCTTGTGGACAGGGTTTCCTTACTGTTAAGTGGACCCTCATTCTTAGGTGAAGAAGTGCCAAGGTTTCCCTTATCCTGTGAAGAATCTTGCCCAGGAGATGAATGAAGCCAATGCTTTTGTCCATTTGATACTAAAATCTGGCTTTCATATTTTGGTAAAATAAGGCATTTTCTCTGATGTGTACAGGCTCGTAATGACAATGTAGAAATGGAGGTTATACTAGATGGATTACATCTCAGATGTAAAGTCCTTAGTAGAAACATTCTTAAAGCAAGCCTAAATGTAAAAAAGAAACAAAATATTAGATTGCAGTGGCATAAAATGCAGTCAAATATGATCATACATCATCCTCAATGCAAAGTTCAATGTAATGCTACAGTCTGATTGGACACTGTCCTTTAGACCTACCAATAACTATGAAGACCTGCCTGATTTGATACACATTGACTGGATAGATTTAATCGGTCCTCATATTACAAAGGTTGGGTAAAACTAAGGTTGACAGTTGTACAGTCAGATTGTAACATGTGTAGTAATGGTGCAGGTATTCTGCACTTAAGCATTTGCTCCATACTGCCAACCTAACTAGATGACCATCAGCACCAAAGTTTAAACTACTCCTATTTGTGGACCAAAGTATTGCAGAAGGACAGTGAAGTGCTGTTGGTTGAATGGCTAAAGGCTGCACACTCCCCAGGAATGAGATCCACTCAGTGGACAGAAACAAAACAACTTTTTAACATTTTACACATAGTACAGTCATTGATCACTATATACAGTGGATATAAAGTCTACACACCCTTGTTAAAATGTCAGGTTTCTGTGATGTAAAAAAAATGAGACAAAAGACAAATCATTTCAGAACTTTTTCCACCTGTAATGTGACCTATAAACTGTACAACTCAATTGAAAAACAAACTGAAATCTTTTAGGGGGAGTAAACATAAAAAAACTAAAATAATGTGGTTGCATGAGTGTGCACACCCTCTTAACTGTGTTCAGAATTAAGCACATTCAAAATCATGTTAAATAGGAGTCAGTACACACCTGCCATCACTTAAAGTGCCTCTGATTAACCCCAAATAAAGTTCAGCTGTTCTAGTAGGTTTTTCGGGACATTTTCTTAGTTGCATCTTACAGCAAAAGCCATGATCCACAGAGAGCTTCCAAAGCATCAGAGGGATCTCATTGTTAAAATCAGTATCTGCATCAGTCAGGAGAAGGGTACAAAAGAATTTACAAGGCATTAGATATACCATGGAACACAGTGAAGACAGTCATCAAGTGGAGAAAATATGGTGCAACAGCGACATTCCCAAGAACTGGACATCCCTCAAAAATTGATGAAGACAAGAAGAAAACTGGTCTGAAAGGCTGCCAAGAGGCCTACAGCAACATCAAAGGAGCTGCAAGAATATCTGGCAAGTACTGGCTGTGCGGTACATGTGACAACAATCTCCCGTATTCTTCATATGTCTGGGCTGTGGGGTAGAGTGGCAAGACGGAAGCCTTTTCTTAAAAAAAACATTCAAGCCTGGCTAAATTTTGCAAAAACACATCTTAAGTCTCCTAAAAGCATGTCAGAAAATGTGTTCCCACCCACAGTGAAGCATGGTGGTGGCAGCATCATGCTTTGGGGCTGTTTATCGAACTGGGACCTTAGTCAAGGTAGAGGGAAATATCAACAGTTCTAAACACCAGTCAATATTGGCACGAAGCCTTCAGGCTTCTGCTAGAAAGCTGAAAGATGACGTTCCTCTTCACGATCAGCTTTCTAGCAGAAGCCTGAAGGCTTTGTGCCGATATTGACTGGTGTTTAGAACTGTCGATAATTCCCTCTACCTTGACTAAGGCCCCAGTTCGATAAACAGCCTCAAAGCATGATGCTGCCACCACCATGCTTCACTGAGGGTGGGAACACATTTTCTGACATGCTTTTGGGAGACTTAAGATGCATTTTTTTTGACAACGACCCAAAGCATACTTTCAAAGCAACAAAAGAATGGGTTCACCAGAAGATTAAAGTTTTGGAATGGCCCAGCCAGAGCCCACACATGAATCTGATTGAAAATGTGCAAATATTGCCAAGTCAAGATGTGCAATGCTGATAGACTCATACTCAAAAAGACTGAGTGCTGTAATAAAATCAAAAGGTGCTTCAACAAAGAATTAGCTAAGGGTGTGCACACTTATGTATTCAACCATATGTATTCAACCATATTACTTTAGTTTTTTATGTTTACTCCCCCCCCCCCTAAAAGATTTCAGTTTGTTTTTCAATTGAGTTGTACAGTTTATAGGTCACATTAAAAGGTGGAAAAGTTCTGAAATTATTTATCTGTGTCTCATTTTTTTTTACATCACAGAAACCTGACGTTTTAACAGGGGTGTGTAGACTTTTTATATCCACTGTAAGAATATGGTACAACTAATAATTGCATGCAAAAAAAGGAATGCCTGTTTCTAAGTTTTGGGTTTTTTTTTAACTTCTAAACTTCAGGTCCACTGGGTCCTTATACAACCGAGAACTCAATAAAAATAATAAATGCATCAGAAGAACAGAAAATAAATGATTGATTACTGTACCTTATGTGAACAGATTTGGTAATTCAAAACAACATGTAGACAAGCACCTTTAAAGCATTGTCAAAATGATGCTACATTTGTGGCCAACATATTGGATTAGATACAAGTCTGACTGTCAATGCCTGTGCAAAAAGAAAAAAAAAAAAAAGCTATTATTTCATGCACAAAGGCTATATAAAAGCTCACTAGAAAAGTGCCCATAGGCATGGACATTACTATTGAATGACTGAGCGGATTACAGTCAGATCAGAATTCAGTCATTCTATGGGTACTCTCAAACCTCTGATACTTTGGCCAGGTAATCTAAAGACTTGAATGTCTAATTGTGAACAACTGAACTAGTAGAACCCGTTACATAAGTTACCTCTAGTAAAGTGTATCCTATGTTCTTGCTGCTCTAAAAATATGCCCTTCAGTGAAGTCAGACACTCACTACAGGGGTGAACGGCTGGCGCTGCGGGGGATTAATAACAGCTGCTGAAGATTCATGATGTTTGCCCTCTCCTTCCTGTCAGATAGCCCATTCACAACATTATTGCTCTTCCAGAATGCAAGTCTGTGACTAGGCAGCGGAGATCCTATCATGTCAATTTGCATTCTGGGAGAAGAATATCTGGGATCTTGTAAATGATTGAGGAGAAAAGAAGCAGAGGATGAGTGATGTGTCCTTCAAAATCATGGCCACTGTCGGAAGACCACTGCTGTGCAGAGTATCCATCGTCACTGGAGGCAGGATTTTTGCAGTAAAGAATTAAACTGCTGCCACTACAACCCAATTGCAGGGCTATAGCATTCTTCACTCACCATACCTGACAAGCAGTCTCGAATCTGCACACAAAAGTACTCCATAGCAAGGTGAAGTCAGCAACAAGGTGAGTATTAAAAAAATTAATCTTTATTCAATCAAAAAAGGAGTACATATGTTCCAAAATGGAGCCAACTGACATGTTTCAGCCCATCAGCAGGGCTGGTTCTTGCCGGTCTTATATGGGTGTGCAGTAAAAAATGTCAAAGGGGCAGAGAGAGAAGAAGAAGGGGGGAGGGGAGAGGAGAGAGAAGGAGAAGGGGGGAAAGAAGGAGAAGAAGGGGGGAGGGGAGAGAAGGAGAAGAAGGAGTGGGAGGGGAGAGGAGAAGAAGGGGAAGAAAGGGGGAGGGGAGAGAAGGAGAAGGGGGAGAGAAGGAGAAGGGGGGAGGGGAGAGAAGGAGAAGGGGGAGGGGAGAGAAGGAGAAGAAGGAGAAGAAGAGGGGAGGGGATAGAGGAGAGAAGGAGAAGGGGGGAGGGGAGAGAAGAGAGAAGGAGAAGGAGGGGGGGACAGGAGAGAAGAGAGAAGGAGACAGGAGAGAAGGAGGGGGGAAAAGGAGAGAAGGAGGGGGGGGAAAGATTAGAGAAGGAGAAGGGGGGGGGAGGAGAGAAGGAGGGGGGAGAGAGGAGAGAAGGAGAAGGAGGGGGGGAGGAGAGAAGAGAAGGAGGGGGGGAGGAGAGAAGAGAAGGAGGGGGGGAGGAGAGAAGAGAAGGAGGGGGGGAGAGAGTGCACATCAGTGATGCCTGTCAATGCCCATCAGTGCCACCCACCAGTGCCTGATCAGTGCCACCTATCAGTGTCCATCAGTGCAGCCTATCAGTGCCCATCACTGCAGGCTCATCAGCACACATCAGTGAAGGAGAAAAATCACTTATTTACAAAATTTTATAACAAAAACTAAGAAAAAACTTTTTTTTCAAAATTTTCAGTGGTTTTTGGTTTAAGAAAAAATAAAAAACCCAGAAGTGATTAAATACCACCAAAATAAAGCTCGGTCACAAAAAAATGATGAAAATTTCATATGGGTACAGTATTGCATGACCGCGCAATTGTCATTCAAAGTGCAACAGCGCTGAAAGCTGGAAATTGGCCTGGGCATGAAGGGGGTATAAGTGCCCTGTAGGCAAGTGGTTAAAAAGAAAAAGAAAAAAAAACGAAAAAAAAAACAAAACACAAAACCCCATACTTCTCTTTTAAAGTATAACTCAACCTATTAAGAGCTTGGCTGGGAAAGAAAACGTTCCACATGCCATAAAACCAAGACAAACAAAACACTCTCAATCCAAATATGTTAAAATAACAGCAATCTTAGAGAAACAAAAGTGGATACAAATAGATTACTATATGAAGTATTATATAATGTACAGCAGGGCTTAAAATTTCGAGTCTAGACCTACTAGCCAGGCACAAACCCTACTCTCCAACAGTTGCCCCACCCAACCTTGCCCAGGTCCACCTTCAACCCCACCCCCGGCCCATCCCCCACCCCAAGCCCTGCCCCCAACCACACCCCCTTAAAGCTTATGAAATTACATTTTTATTTAGAATAAAGAGTCCAAAATATAAAAAACTGCAATTATAACATAGCTTTATTATGTCAATTTAAAAGCAAAAAAAGGCCGACAATTTTGAAAAAAAAATATATATATATTTGACTTTTTGCTATTAAACATGTCTAGTACAAAAATGTAAAAAAAATCAAATAAATTTACACCAAATTGTATTCTGCTACATGTCCCAATACGTGTAAATTAATTGGTTTACGTGTAAGTTACTGCGTTTGCAAATGGCGGTATAGATACTGGAATTTTGTTTTCTTTTAACTTGATTTTTACTAGTAATGGCGGTGATCAGCGACCTATAGTGGGACTGCAGCAGGCATTCTGACACTGGGGGGAGACTGACTTGGTGCCACTGATATCCACAGTGACACCAATATCGTGATCAGTGCTAATAAAAAGCACTGACACTGTACGAATGGCACTGGGCAGGAAGGGGTTAACATCTGGGGCGATCAAAGGGTTAACTGTGTGCTTTGTGTGTTTTATTATGGGGCTGTGTGTGTGCTTTTAGCAGCTGGTGCTCCCCATTCCCAACACAAGGATGGCCACCTCCAACCTGCCGGATCCTGTGCACACCCTGCGACAGCCACCGATGCCCTCCTGCCTGGCGTGGCCTTCCTGCGCTCGATTCACCTCCCGCTCCGGCTCAGTCACCGGTGTAAGGATTTATGAATGAAGCTCGGAGAGGAAGCCCTGCCCACCCGGCACACGTGTATCTTGCCAAGCTGTGGGCAGGGGAGGTGGTGGTGGCGGGAGATAACAGGAGAAGGGGAGCTGTGCACCTGAAGGCACGCACAGAGCTCTCCTCAGGGTGTAACGTGCTAGACTCTGCCTTTCTCCTGTCTTGTGCAGAGTGTCAGCACCCACTCGCCCCCACATTATTTCCACTCGCCAAATGCAACCAGGCGAATGGAAATTTCAAGGCCTGATGTACATATCTTGTCATAAGACAAGTAAACTTACCTGGAAGGGGGGGGGGGGGGGGGGGAGACAAATAATGATACAATATTAGCTGAGATGTAAATCCAAGTCCCACCTTCATTTTAACCCTTGGGGTGATTTGTAGGCAGGCTATGAATCCACTATGTTTCTTTACCTAAGAACATCTGGTGTCAGTCGGCCCCTCTAGGTGACACCAATACCCTTACTATACCACAATACCTAAAAAAAAGTGGTATCACTCCTTGGAATATGTGGTGACAAACCTCACTCCTCCTTTATGCATATTTCTCCTCTTATTGTACCTTTTTCTCATTATTCTTGCTATGACTTGCAGAAAGGAGATCATTATGGTCATGCTGTTTAGCTGTCCTGATATCCCAGTCAATACTCCACACAGGAAAACCACTTTCCAAAAGTTGTGTTAATGATTTTACACTCAACTTTAAACATCTCAGAGGACCGATTCCTCGGTGCCCCAATAAATTCCCCTACTGGTAGTTCTGGATTTTTGCAGTAACTAGCAGAATATGGGACACACTTTGTTAGAAGTAAAATCATGCGACAGGTGTTGTGCGCTTAAGAGGGGAAAAAAAAAAAAAAGGATATCGACTTACCAGTAATTTCCATATCTTGGAATACAGTACAGGACACAGTATTATACAAAGTATTGATAGACTGTGGGCTATAGGTTCATACCTTCAGCTGAAGCTTTTTAGGACTAGCTCCCTCCTACTACACTCAGTTTGGTGGCAAACTATGCAGAGTAATCCAGGATAAAAAGAAAGGGCGACCTGTGTCCTGTACACACTGGTGCCCAAATTGTGGATACACATTAGATTTTTACAAACTTTTTCAGTTTAAAGTATTTTTTATATAAAAATCTCTACAAATGTCATAGCACAAGTAAAATTTAATATAGTAAATGGATGCCTTAACAAAAAATCTTTAAATAAGTTCAATTTTGGCTGGAAATGTACCATAATGCATCTTGGCTATTATATAGCATAAAAATGATAATTTCAAGTTTGTCACAATGTGTTTTTTAACTATTGCCTGACACCTTCTAGGCATTGACTCTACAAGTCTTTTGACATCCTCTTCTGTGATCAAATGATGCCAGGAATTGATTATAGTCTCAGTGAGTCCTCGCTTGTTGCTTGGATTCTTGCTCAAGACCATGTGTTTCAATCTTGACCACAGATTTTTGATGGGATTTAAGTCAGGGCTATTCCAGGCCAGGGAAGCAGAGAAATTTTTTTGTCATTGAACCATTTAAGGCATTTTTGAGCTGTATGGCATTGAGCTCCATCCTGTTGAAAAGTAAATTCTGTGCCTTTGTCCGCTAAGTCGCTTATTGACGGGATCAACTTTGATTCCAGGCCCTTTTTGATGTATTGCTCTGCATTAATAATCCCATCAATAACCTATATTCATCCAACACCATATCAAGACATGCAGCTCCAAATCATGACGCTTTGAGGGTGTTTCATTGTTGCTGTCATGCACTCAAGGAAGGCATTCTTTACCTGACCTTCTTCGCATGTATCGAACACCACCACTTCCGAAAATAGAAATTTGTGTTTCATCACTCCAAATAATTTTTTATCCAATCTTCTGTTGTCCAATTTTGATGTTCCTTGGCCCAGTCGACTCTTTTCTCTCTTTGTTGGCAGTTCAAAAATGTTTTGTTTTTCTTAGTATTCAAGTTCTTAATCCAGCAGCAACAAGTCGACTTCTTACTGTTTGGTTAGACACTGACAGTCCTCCATCTGACAACACCTTGTTGATATCCTTGGCAGAGGATTTTCTATTCTGCAAAGCAAGTCTTGCAATTCTTCTGGCAGTTTTGGTTGTTGTAGCTTTTTTCCTTCCTCTGCCTTGCTGTGTTGATACTTTTGGTGTTCGTAAATAGTGTACACAGCTTCTGGACTCCGGATACAGAAACTCCTTGACCCATTTTTCTGGCAATTTCGCTAAACTAGAACCTTCATTTCTTAATGTTATTGCTGTTACTTTTTTCTTTGGTGACCAGTCTGACCTTTTAATTGATGGCATCATTCATTTCTACAAATATAGTTGTTTAACCACTAGCCTACAGGGCACTTATACCTGCCCAGGCCAATTTCCAGCGCTGTTGCACTTTGAATGACAATTGCGCGGTCATGTACCACTGTACCCATATGAAATTTTTATTATTTTTTGTGACAGATAGAGCTTTCTTTTGGTGGTATTTAATCACTTCTTGAGGCTGCAGTGATGGGCACTGATAGGCTGCACTGATGGGCACTGAAAGGCAGCACTCATATGGCACTGATAGGCGGCACTGACAGGCGGCAGTGATGCACACTGATAGGCGGCACTGATAGGTGGCACTGAAAGGCAGCTCAGATGGGCACTGAAATGTGGCACTGATGGGCACTGGCAGGTGGCATGGATGAGCACTGAGAGCTGGCACTGAAAGACACTTACAGGTGGCGCTGCTGGGGCTACACAGATCATCAGTGCTCTGATGATCTGTGTAGATGTCCCCTCCGAGGAATGCCGATTACCGGCTCACCTCTCCTCACGAGCTGTCAGCATGGGAGGAAGTGCCTGAGTACCTTACAAGGGCCCTAGACGAAAGTGATGATAAAATGCACAATCAATGGTGAGATGCAACACCTGGTGATCCAATTTAGACTGTTGGTGTAAGTTTTAGTGTCAAGTTAGAAAAACTTACACTTGTAAGTGAATACCAGATGTAGTCCCGTGTTTTTGCTCTAATGCTCAGATATGCAGGATGACCCTGCCTTACCTAGACACAAAACTTGTCCTTATATATCAGGGGTGCTCAACCATTTTAAGAGTCAGGGCCACCTAAGTGATTCGGTAACCAGTTGCGGGCCACAATGAAATGAAATGGTTCAGAATTTAACATTTTTATTTTGAATAGCACAATGAACATTTTCCCCGATGCCGCTGAATGCCGGTGGAGGGAGGAGGAGGAGAAGCCATCTTTCAGCAGTTGCAGGAGGAAAATGGAGAGGATCGGTTCCTGTATATTGACTCCCCTCCTGTCCAAGTGTAAAACAGAGTCTAATAGGGAGGCCACATGGGCCCCTTGGAGCATGGGACAGAGTCACCATTGCGACCCCTGATGCTACACCAGTGGTTGAGGGGTGAGATAAAAACTACCTTCCCTCAAACAAATGTAAATGAGCATTTACTGCCCTGAGCTCCAATAAGGCTGCTTTCACACTGATGTGCTGCAGTTTACCTGCACCGCGGATGCAGCACATTGCACCTACGGCTTTCCTGCACTTTGCAATAGACTACTTTTATATCTTGCATACTTTCTGAAAGCGCACCAAAACTCTTGCATTCAGTTAGAGGGCCACATCACAGGGCTCCAAGGGTCACAGGTTGAGCACTCCTGCTATATAGGATCCAAGCTTCACCTTTACAATGAGCATGTCCCTGAAGAGGTTTTTAGAGTCTGTGCCCTGAACCTGCATAGCACCCAGTGGCTAACTATACGAAGTGCTAAGGTGAGTGCCCATAGCACATCATTACAGGCCATCCCCAATGCATGGGGTCTGGCTATGGCTCCCAAGGTTACGAAGTTGCACTGCTTCCATTGCTGTATTCAAGTGTTACTAAACCCAGGATCCTGCATTCACTATATCTGGTCTCCCACAGCACACAGAACATGAAAATGCAATTACTTTAGTAAATATAAACAGCTAAATATCTTCTCTCATTAGCAGTAAGAGCAGCCTTGTGACTTCTATCAGTGTCCAGCAGAGCACTGATTAAAGCTTGTAGGAGGAGTTTTCATTCTCCCCTGATTTTCCTATGAGGCTGCATGACCCCTGTCTGGGTAGTGCTGATTTGCCCTGTGCCGATCACATGCACTCTCCCAAGAAAAAACAATGAAAAAAAATACTCTAGGAAAACACACCTCAATGAGCATGTGCAGCTTGCCCCCAAAGATCAGCAGATGGATTGGGGACAGTAGAAGAAGTGGAGGATCAGGGGAGACAGAATCAAACATCCTTTTTACAAAATGCAAAGGGATCAACCCTTTAGGTTCCACAGTGAGTATAGCAAGCATGCTTCACTGCATATGCAGACCAATTTTACTGTTGTTGGTTTAGTAACACTTTAAAAGAAAGTGAATAGTTGATTGAAGAATTAGAACATAAAATAAACTAGTTAAGCTAAGATTTATTTCTCCATAAAGAAGAGGTCCATCACCTTAGGACACTAGCAAAAAAAAAAAAAAAAAAAAATAGGATTCACAGAGTAAAGTAGGGTTATGGGTAGGGTTTTCCTTAAAAGCTTGCCAGTGTCTTATCATCTGTAAATACTGGTCTAAAACACAGGGTCTATGAATGCTCAGCCTGCGCCTTTTACTGTAAAGGTAAGATATTCTACCTCACAGCACTAAACATGAGGTATAGGCAACACAGCGGCAGGTAGGATTCCTACTACAGAGCTGCCTTCAAACGTTTTAGCCCAACTGACAAACACAAAGGCCTGAACATCTTCCTGATAGAATTTAGCAAACATAAAAAAAAAAAAAAAAAAGGACAGCCAGATGGAAGCCTTCAAGGCTTGAACAGAAGCTTGATGCTGAACAGCCCAGGAAACACTACTGTTCCTTGTGGAATGCGCCTTGACTAGGAAATGAGGAATCTTGCCCCTGATACCATAGGCCTGATAAATGAGCTGAAAATCCACCTCCTTAGAATGCTTAAAACAAAAAGATAGCAACACAATACTGATGGGGGAAAGAGGACGAAGTCTCAAAACCACCTTATCCTGGTAAAGAACCAGGTAAGGTTCCATGCAGGAAATGGCATACAATTCCAAGAACCTGCAAGTTGAAGTAAAGGCAACCAAAAAGAAAAAACTTGAACATAAGACCGACAAGGGAATCTCCGAAGAAGGTTTAAAAAATCTGCAAAACAGACAAGACCAAATTAAGGTCCTATGGGGACAAGGGCTGGCACACAGGCAGAACAATCCATGTGACACTGCACAAAGGATTTTACGAAAGAAAGAGATGCAATAGGTCTCTGAAACAAAATGGCCAAGGGTGACATCTGTCTCTTGATGGTAAATTAAAGCCAGAGAAATCCACACCTCAAACTGGTTTAAACTAAAATACTGTCAGGGATGAAACTTACAAGCCTTACACAAGACAAAAAGGGTTTTCCATGTATGGTGGTACAACTTCTTGGAGGTCAACTTTCTTGCCTTGAGGAAAGTAGAGATCACAAAGTCAGAAACACCCCTATCCTTGGAGACTTGGGCTTCAAAAACCATGCCGTCAAAGTTTGACTGAAAGACTCCATTCACACCTGATCTCAAAGCGTCAAAGCGCTTGGGAATAAAAATGAATTATTCTCAATGGAGATGGTTCACATCTCTACTCCAAGTTGCCTGAAGCCAAATGCTTTAAGTTCAAACAAGTTCAGGAGCTTATTTGTTGCTCAAATAAGGCAGATTTGCAGGTTTTTAATGCCATAGAAATGAATGGAAACACGTGATTTGTGCATTATTGCGATTTTCTGCTCAAATGAAAATGTAAAAAAAAATTAATACATTTAAAATACAAATAAAAATATTCATAAATAAAATATGTAATAAATATTACTTAACCCATAACCTTAACCCCCAACCCTAAAAAATGTACATTATTAATAATAATAAAAAAAGTATTCATTTTATATTAGGCTTAGGGTATTGATTAATATTATTCGTTTAATTTCTATTAAGAAATAAGGGTTATTTATTTATTGCATTATGATTACTTTTATTTATTTGAAAGCTGCAAAAGCTGAAAAACCTAGCAAGAAAGGATGCAACAAATGATATTTTTCTCTATTGTCTAATGAAAAAATGCCAAAGCTCAAAAACGTCTGAAAAACGCTGTATAAAAACACACAAACATGCGAAAAACATTTTAATTTGCTACGCTCAAGTTTGAATGCAGCCTTAAAGAGGAGTTCCAGGCTCCCGCCCCAACCCCCAACAAAAAAAGGCAGTAGCTGCTGACTTCTAATATAAAGACACTTACCTGTCCAGGGGGGTCCAGTGACAGTCACCCGTGCTAGTTGTTCGCTTTGCTCTGTGTTCCCAGCGCTGGCATCTTCAGTAGGGGAAACAGGAAGTGAAGCCTTTGCGGCTTCACAGCCGGTTTCTTATTGTGCATGCACAATTTGCGCTGCGCCTTGTGATTGGTCCTGTAGTCTACCGGGCCCTATGAAGTGTCCCAGAAGACTGCAGGGGGAAGGAGGGGAGGGCTACATTTCCAGGTGATCCACTGTCAAAATCAGGTAGGGCGCAAACAAGCAGAGCTTCCCCCTTTTGGGTGGAGCTCTGCTTTAAGCAGAATGGAAGACTGGACCCTGCGACAATAAATCTGGCCAATCTAGAAAATATCCCAGCTTATCTAACAAGAGGTATATGATATCTGTATATCACCTACTTCTTGGACAAGCAGGCAAGATCAAAATCACTGAAATACCTCCAACCTGTATCTTCTGCAACAGGCAAAGAAGAAGCTGTAGCTGAGGGAAAGTGTAGATCAGAGAAAAATGACTAAGGATTAACTAGGGTACCTACCACAAACATTCCTGGTTTGGGACACAAACCTGTTCAGTTTGCCATTAAATCTGGGCCCTAGAGATCCAAATCCAGAGAAGAGACTCCAGGATTCAGTTGTTGACGGTTCAGAAAACATACCTGTCAATTTTCCACACCGGGAATGTGCATGGCGGAGAGGGCCGGAATGTGAAGTTCTGGCCTAGACAAAATTAGATCTGCTTCTTCCTCAGACTAGCTCTTCTTGTCTCTCCTTAAAGGATGATGTATGCTGCAGCTGTGCATTGCCAAACTGCATCTTGGTAGGGAGACCTTGAAGGAAGACAGACCAGTGTAAGTAAGCCAGAGCTCCAGGATTTCGATTAACTCCTCTGACAACCATATTCCTTAAACTGCAAGGTTCTCTAGAACACCTCCCCAGTCTGACAAGCTGCTGCCCATCAAGACCTTCAACTTCACCGGTAGGAAAGAGTTCTCGATTTCCAGCATCAGCATAGACATCCGTTTCAGAGATGATTGAGCCTTGGGAGACAGATGCATCAGCAGATCCAATAGTTATGGATGTTTGTCCTGTATTGACAGAGTATTGAGCTTAAAAGCACTGGAGTGAAACGTGGACTAGGGGACCACATCAAAGACAGACCTAAAATGAGACTTTCCAACAACATCAGGGACGCCATCTCAGAACAAAGACAAACATTTCTCCTGCGGAAGCAGTGCCTTAGCCTGTGCCATGTGAAGAATTAAACCTAAATACTCTAGACATTGTGTTGGAACCAAGGCCGAATTCTGAAAGATCAGCAACCAACATAACCATTCCAGGACCTATACCATCTGCTGGACTTTGGCCATCAGCTTGTGAGCCGATTGCCCTGAGAAGTAGGTTGCCCAGGTACCTCACCAATGGGAATACCCAAAGTCCTTAACAAAACCAAAGCCAAAACATCTTAGTATACACTCTGAGGGCAAGGAACACGCTAAAAGGCTATGCAACAAATTCAAAGTGACGATCCTCCACCCTTGAAGAGGCTGGAAAATTGGGATGTGTAGGTGGGCATTCTTGACCTCCACTGATGCCAGATGATCATCCGTTTATATCTGCCCACCCATAAACATACACTGTGGTTCAGTCTGGATCTGTCTGAAAAACTGACAGACAGATCCAGACTGAACAACTGTGTGAAAGGACCTGAACAAAGCTGCATCCTTTTCCATTTACACAAATTTGAACGGATGTAAACGTATATTTCTTGGAAGGATCACAGCACATCAACAGCTCTGGGTGTATTAAAGAAGACTGAAAAGTGGGGGTTGGGCGAAACATCAGGGTCGTGGCCATCAGGAGGAGCTGGTGCCGAGACCACTCTTCACATTTAATACACCTACAGCTGTTGGTGTGCGGCAATCCTTCCAAGGATTATCTGTCATGCTTTCTGGACAAGCATATTTACACCAGTGCCCTTTCTAGTGGGTCATCTGAGCAGTAGCATCGGTGCTTGAAGCGGCACTTCATGTCAGGTCGCAGGATGTAAATGGTTGTCCATTTACAACTTTTCCATTTATGTTTGTTTTTAGACAAACATATTTTGTTCATACTTTAGTCACCTATGATTAATTTCTTCAACAGCTTAAAAAAACAAAAAACAAACAACGGATATAGATTTATGTAAACTGAACTAAACTGAGCTGAACAGAAATAAGGAGCAAACAGAACTAGACATGGATGTGCAAACTGATGTAACTTGAATCAAGTTTTTTCTTAGCAAAAAAACATGACTGAATTGATGAAGCCTGTGTGTAAGGACCATTTGGTTTCTGCTCACCTCTCCTGGTGACAACTCTAACATTATGGATTTCCTATCATTCAATCACCTGAACAAAAATAGTGAACTTAAAAAGCGGGGCACAGACAGCAATAAACTTGACAGGGAATCTATTCCTTCTTCACTCCACCCAAAGCTTAAAAAAAAAAAAAGTTTTAAAAAGCAGAGTCATTGCATAAAAGCATGCTTTATACTTCAGAGATTAACAAATGTTTCCATAAAAAAAGTGTGTTTATTCTTTGGTTTTATATAAACTTCCCTGGAAGACTAGCTGAAAGAAAGGGTGTGCCCAGCACACAGCTGTAAAACAAGAAAAAAAGAAAAAGGAGGCAATAAATAGAACGGTCAAAGTTTTTTCCATAGAAGACAAACCCATTCTGACTCACCACCTGAAGTGCATTTCATTTCATTGCATGTTTTTCCTTAAAGTATATTCACAAACTTGCAGCCAAATTTGAAGGAAAAACACAAAAACGCACAATATATTTGTTATGTGTTTCAATTCCTGCAGCATACATTTTTCTTTACATTCCTTATTTTTTAGTCGTTTCTTAGAAAAGGGTGTCATGGCAAAGCACTACAAGTATTGATGAACAATGTCAGAGTGAGTCTGTCCCAACAGAAAGGCTTGTGACAGGATGAATGCCCTCGCATTAACATACAATGAAGAAGGCAAGCTTTCCACCATTCACACAAGGGTTGTGGGTGGCGGAAGGAATTCTCCCTGCTGTGATGCTGTATTCTGACAGCGGAGATTCTCGACTGTCAGAATTCACTGATCAGCAGCTGTGGCTGTTTGGCTGCATCTGCCAATCAATGAAAGTTTTCCATCATGGCCAATCAACTTATGTCCAAAACGGAATGCAGCACACAGACCGCCTGTTCCCAGGTGAACTGGAGGAATTTTGATCGTCTGTACCTTCACTAAAATATTTAACTCTTTGTTAGGACAGACCGTGTTCAAATCAAGTTTACTGCAGCATGGTGCTGTGGTTTTCACTGGTTGAAAAAGATGTTTAAAGTGACACAGAACAATATCCCTATTCTTCAAAAGATAGGCCCTTTTTCACATGAGCAGACTGATATTTGACAGGTACCCTCTCCCACTTCATGTTGGATTCACTGGAAGTTCTCCTTCCTGATTGTACCCTTCTGGGACATTGCACCGGTCCCAGAAGGCTGTGGGACCATTCACAAAGGACAGTGCGGCTTGCGCATGCGCAGTTGGCTGTGTAGCTGCAAGGAGTCCCAGTCGGCTGCCCGCAGTTAACATGGAGGAGCCGGAGACCTGAAGACTGGAGATGAACTGGCCTGCATGACGACAGCGCTGGATTCTTCCTGGAAAGATAAGGGTCCTCTTAATAAGAGTCAGACACTTTTTTGTGCCTGAGCCGACAGAGAGGAGGACGACTGTTAGTAAACAAAGCTGTCCTCCTCCCCACTGTAAATCATCGAGCGGTGGCGGCAAATCACCGGCTGGGACTTGGTGATTGACAGCCACAAATGGTGGCGCAGGTAGGGCGCTTGCACGCGCCCCTTACCCGAAAGTACAATATAATGTATACACATGATTTTGCGCACCCCAGCTGCCCTGTAGAAGTATATCTGCTTTAGGGCGGTCAGGTTGGGGTTAACCGCTTCCGCACCGCCATATAGCAGAAATACTGCTACAAGGCGGCACGGGTGCGCAAAATCACATATATACATGTGATTTTACAGTTCCGGGTAGGGGGCACGTGCGTGCCCTACCCTCACCGCCATTTGTGGCCTTGTCTGTCAATCACTGGGTCCAACCGGTGATCACTGAGGATTGCTGGCGAGACAGAGACCTGTATGTAAACAATACACATCTCTCCCGTCAGCTCCTGCACACAGAGGAGGAGGATTAAGGAGTCTGCCAGAGGAATACACCACTGAGGTGGTAACTGCTTTGAGGCCCTGTGTGGGTCGAGGAAGGGAGGTGAGCAGGCATTGCTGCCATTTGAAGGAGAGTACTTGCACTTAGAAGTGGAGATCACGTGTGTGTTCCAGCTTAAAGCACAGTCACATGCATGGAATATTTTTTCACCTTTGATATTGTCTTTTTCACTTATGGCATATATTAGTTATGTTTGATTTAGACACCATTGTATGTGGCCAATTATTCTGTTTTCATGTATATATACTTTGTTTAGTATATCTGATTTATGCACTACATATTTAGGTTCTTAATGTGTGATATTTAGCCATTATAGTCATTTTGGTTGACATTATTTTTTCTATCCACTAGAGGGAGTTCACATATTTTTAATATATATCGTGGTCACTTTGATTTACTATTATACTTTATGGAGACACATGATTGTATTCATGAGATACAAGCGCTTCACTAATTTTATGTTTATTTCTTGCACTTATTGGTATTAGTTAAAGTGACAGCAGCTGTATTGTGTCAGTTATTCCCATGAGCGCAGGAGGATCCCATACTATTTAGCTCCTGCACACTGCTTTGTATGGCTCTGCACAGCAGAGCCATACAAAGCAGTGCACTTACAGTGAAACACAGCACACATAGTAATACAGCACAGAGCCAATACTTAGAACGCCCCAGACGTTAACCCCTTCCTGCTTAGTGCCATTAATACAGCGTCAGTGCTCATTAGCACTGATCACTGTATTGGTGTTGCTGGGGATGTCAGTGACACCAAGTCAGTTCCCCCCAGTGTCAGAATGCCTGCCGCAGTCCCACCATAAGTCGCTGATTGCCACCATTACTAGTAAAAATAAATATAAATCCCAGTATATATACCACCATTTGTAGATACTATAACTTTTACATAAACCAATTAATTTACACATATTGGAATTTTTTTTTTAGTACAGACACGTAGCAGAATACATTTTGGCCTAAATTTATGATGAAATTTGATATTTTAAAAATATTTTAGTGATTATGTTTAATAGCAAAAAGTAAAAAATATTTTTTTTTCAAAATTGTCGGTCTGTTTTTGTTTATAGTGCAAAAAATTAAAAATGCAGGCGATCAAATACCACCAAAAGAAAACTATTTGTGGGGGGGGGGGACGTAAACCTAATTTGAGTGCAGCGTCGCATGACCGCGCAGTGGTCAGTTAAAATAACGCAGCACAAAAAAATGGCCTGGTCAGGAAGGGGGGAAACCCTCTGGAGGACAAGTAAAGTGGTTGTAAACCCCAGACATGAAATATGAACAAAGCATACCACTCTATAGTGTGCACTTGTCTCTATCCAAAGACACCAAGTGGCATTTCTATCTGTAGCTTTATTCCTCTGCTATCACTTCTGACAAGTTTTCCTGACACCAAAAGAAAAATGGTGACAGAGGTGAGACCTCCAGCAGATTTAGGCTGCGTTCACACTAGCGTTGTGTGCAGGCGGCAGAGAGGCGTTTGGGAAGCGTTTTTACCGCTTCCCAAACGCCTCTGGCAATTCTGCACATTGCAGCACATGGTGCTGTTCTAAGGGGAGCGGTAGCATCGCGGCAAAACGGACGCCTCTGGAGGAGTCAGGAGGCGTTGAAGCCTCCTATTCTTGTCTATGGTGCCGCTCCGCAAACGCCCCAGTTGCGGGGCGTTTGCGGAGCGGTAACACCATTTAAACTTAATTCTAGGCGTTTGTGGGGCGTTTTTTAACACCTAGCAACCGCTGCTAAACTGTGCATGCAGCATTTGCGTTAAAAGACGCTCCGCAAACGCCAGACCAACGCTTGCCAAACACTATAGGGGCGTTTGTCAAGCGTTGGTAAAACAGTCAAGTTCCTGTGACTGTATGAAGGTGGGTGTGTCCCTTTCCTCCAATCAGCTCTCAGAGTGTAACTTCAACTGTCCACCAACCCCTTCTTTTTTTCTGAAAACTCAGACAAGCTTTATAAAGTCCAGACTGTAAAGAAGAGAAAACTGCAGGTAAACAAGTACAACTTGTGTAGGATTTGTTTCATCTCTGTGTATCACCTGAGGCCAGTCACTTATCTGTGGATATGGAATTGTTTACAAAGTAGTTAAAAAAGAAGAAAACCTGGGTAGAGAGAAGAGTGGGTCTACACATATAGGGCCACACAGCACCGCCATACATACACTTCTCTGCCCTGTAATTATGAGGAACTGAAAAGAGATGAAGGTAAAGTCTAGGAGCAGAAAGTTTCCAGAGAAGCAGCCCGCCATGACCCCGAGGACACACGTGAGGAAATGAATGTGACACAACACAGCCAGCAACGTGCCGGGTCACACACCCTTCACTGACCCTGGAGAGGGGGGCACTCTGCTGTCCTCCCCGCTACAAGGACAAGCAGGGAGGAGGTCTTGTATGCCCTCACCCAGGTCATAGCAGCTCAGCGACCCCCTAGTCTAGTACCTGGAGGCGGCCTCTCATTCGGCGACAGGACGCTGTACGGATTACTGAACGGAACGCTGCACGCTGCATCCAGACCCCGCCCCCTCACAGGCCTACACATGAGGCTCGAACAGAATCATGGGACTTGTAGTTTATCTTATCACCTCAGGGTGCCTAACAGAACCAAGAGCTTGTATGTTACACTAGACAAGCGCTGACAGGATCATGGGACTTGTAGTTTCTCTCATAACCTCAGGCGGCTTAATGAAATCGAGAACTTGTATGCCGCTATAGACGGGCCCGGGCCCCGCCCCCACATGGCTATACATGAGTACCTCCAGGATCATGGGACTTATAGTTTCTCTCAGCAGTTCAGGCTGCCTGACGTAATTGAGGACGTGTATGGCGCTATAGACGGGCCCCGCCCCGTACAGGTCTATTCATGAGGCGCAGGCAGGATCATGGGACTTGTAGTTTCTTTCAGCACCTCAGGCTGCCTAACGGAACCGAGAGCTTGTATAGAGCTGTAGTTAAAGCTGAACTTTACCCATAACAACTTGATAAAAAATAATGTACTTAAGCAAGGAACATACATTCCACATTAATAGTTATGTTTCCAAAATTAGTGAGTTCTCTAAATTGCCTCCAGCATTGTTCTTGTTTCTGCTTGCTGGAGGCTGCCATTTTGTTGAAGCCCAGAGCCCCCTGAACAGCAATGAATCATCAAGCAGAACTAAACCCGTCGATTTGAGGTGGTAGTAAAGTACTTTTGTCATATTTTACCTGTTGGTAAGCCTTTAACCACCTAACGACCACCTTATAGCACATATACATATATGATTTTGCTTTTGCGGGTAGGGGGCGTGCGCAACCACCGGGTCCCAGCCGGTAATTACCCGCCGGCGCCCAAAGATTACCGAGCATCTCAAGATGGGGAGGATGATTGTTTTGTTTACAAATGACGCCCTCCCAGAACGTGCCCTCCTGCGTGCCCCCGGGGGCGTGCACCTGGCAATCTTCATGATCACGTGATGTGGTAAAGGGCCAATCACAGCGGCCTTTTACCATGTGATCAGCCGTGTCAAATGACACAACAGATCACCGGTAAATGCAATTGCCGGTTATTGGCTGCACTTTCCTCACATAGTCACAGCGTGAGGAAAGTACTGCCGATAACCGGCAATTGACAGAGGAGGGATCAGCATCGATCATCAGGGCACTGATGATCAGTGCCCTGATGATCAGTGCCCAATAGTGCCACCCACCAGTGCTGCCCATCTGTGCCCAGCAGTGCCGGCCACCTGTTGCCATCAGTGCCACCCACCTGTGCCCATCAGTGCCACCCATAATTGCCCATCAGTACCGACACTGTCACCCAGCAGTGCTGCCTATCAGTGCCTATCATTGTTGCATATCAATTCCAGCTCATCAGTGCCACCTATCAGTGCCGCCTATCAGTGCCCATCATTGTTGCATATCAGTACCAGCTCATAAGTGCTGCCCATCAGTGCTGCCTATAAGTGCCCATCAGTCCTGCCTATAAGTGTTCATCAGTGCTGTCTATCAGTGCAGCCTTATCGACGCACATCAGTGAAGGAGAAAAATTACCTGTTTGCAAAATTTTATAATAGAAACAAAGAAAAAACTTTTTTTTTTCAATATGTTTGCTCTTTTTTTGTTTATAGCACAAAAAATAAAACACCCAGCGGTGAGTTCATACCACCAAAAGAAAGCTCTATTTGTGTGAAAAAAATGATAAAAATTTCATATGGGTACAGTGTTGCATGACCGCGCAATTGTCATTCAAAGTGTGACAGCACTGAAAGCTGAAAATTGGCCTAGCCATGAAGGGGGTATATGTGCCTGGTAGGCAAGTGGTTAAAGAGATGGCGCAGAGCAGCAAATACACAGAGTATCCATTAACCCAAGCCATGTATTCTATTACTAGGGAGGTTTACTAATATATAAAAGACACCACATTAATGTAGTGTATAGGTTTTATAACAAAAGCACCGGGTTCATACTAGATGCCACTATTTACTCTAGTTTTGTATTTTTCAATACAATGACAATTGAAACTGTGCTAACCGCAATATCAATGCTGTGCAGTTCCTCCTCCACACCGATGGGGACGCCCGGTGACTGACTGAGGCAGGAGTTTCCAGTCTCGTTGGTGTCTGTTCCGGATACTGGAGAAGCGCAGGAAACAGAAGAGTCGCAGGCTGCTTTGTTATTGGCGTGAGCGGAGTGATCCGGCCGGCTTGTGTGGTGTGACCGGCCTGTGTACAGGGTAAGGGGGATTATTGGTGGAGGGTAACCTGGAGGGGAGTGTAGGGAGCAGCAGCCGGGGCTTCATGAATCCTAGCAGTCAGGCTTCCTGGGAACGCGTTCGCTTTTTTTCATTGCACTGAATTTCGGGATTTCTCTGTAATGAGGCAGAGTTCTGGCAGGTTTTATCTCCTCGTCTGGGCCTGTGCTGCGCTCTTGTAGGTTGCATCCCCAGTTTAGGGCCCATTCACAGCAGGGGCAGTAGGACTGTGTCAGGCGGCTATTCCATTAGAAGACATGGCAGAATGTGTTATCTCCTACCTGTCTGTGTTGTGGGGGTGTGTGCTGCAAGAACGTGCACCAGGCTTAATTATAGTGCAGTGCAACGCAGTCCGCTACCTCGCACCATGCTGCAGCCTAGAGAACTAGGGTTGCTTCCTCATCCCTTTAAAACCAAACACACGTTACCCACTTTTCCTCCTAAGGATTTACCCCCTTTCCTGACCAGGCCATTTTTTTGCCTTATGGCGCTGCGTTCCTTTAACTGATGACCATTGCGCAGTCATGCATCGCTGCACCCAAATGAAATTGATGTCCTTTTTTTTTTCTCCCACGAATTGAGCTTTCTTTTGGTGGAATTTGATCGCCTATGTTTTTATTTTTTGCGCTATTAATAAAAAAATTTAAATTTTTTATGGGAAAAAACAATGTTTGACTTTTTGCTATTAACCTCTTCACGCCAGCCGAATGCAAATGTGTGGCCTCCTGGCGTCTGGGCCTAGATGCCGAGCATTTGCGTTCTATTAAAAAAGAACATGTACTGAGAGCGCGCGCTCTCCCGGGGCACACGTACGGTACTCACGGAAAGGTCCGATCTCCTCTTTCGATCGGGTCTTTTCTCACTGTCACGGCGGTCACATGACCCTAACCCCCGCCTCCTGGCTTCTGAAACCCCTAAGGGACCAGAAGGTGCCAGCGCGAAGGGGTTAAACCTGTTCAGTATAAAAATCTAATTTACTCATTCTGCTATGTGTCTTTGCTAAAAAAAAAAATCCCAATACATGTAAATTAAATGGTTTACATGAAAGTTATAGCGCTTACAATTGGCAGTATAGGTACTGGAATTTTTATTTTTACTAGTAATGGCGTCGATCAGCGACTTATGACGCTGGAAGGAACTGACTTGGTGTCACTTACATCCCTATTGACCAATACAGTGATCAGTGCTAAAAAAAAAAGCACTGACACTGTACTAATGGCACTGCGCAGGAAAGGGTTAATGTGAGGGGCGATCAAAGGGTTAACTGTGTGCTGGAAGTGTTTTACATAGGGGGCTGTGTCAGTTTGCTTCACTCTAAGCACACTGCTTTGGATGGCTGTGCTGTGCACAGCCAACCAAAGTAGTGTGCCCGAGCTGACACAGAAGAGGACTTCTAGTAAACAAAACAGCTCTCCTCCCCATTGGATATACTGGGCACTAGCGAGTAATTACCGGCTGGGACCCGGTGATTGGCAGCACAGTTAGGTCACGCACGCAGCTCGCTTGTGCCTCCTACCCAGAAATGCTATATGGTGGATGGGAAGTGGTTAATTACACAGGTTCTGGAGCTGATTAAGGTGGTCATTAAATTCACAGGCGTGTGGAAAGTTTTGAAACTACTTGTCCAGGGACTAAATCGGTGTCCCAATCTACTTGTCCCTCATGACAATCTATTTTCCAGATAAAAAAAAAGGAAATTTTTAACCAAAACCGTATTTAAATTGGAGGGTTTTTTTTCTTTCTTTCAGCAATTATTTAAAAACAAAAGGCTTTATAGCGACTTAAACGTGTAATATTTTTTAACATTCCGCTGTTTCTCCTTCTCCCCTCCCTGTTTGTCTCCAGCACCGCACTCGGGGCCTAGCAGGGAGAAGAGATACCTTGCAGTGTAATGAGCACTGATTGACTGCTCCTCAGGAAAGGGGAGTGAATGAATTCTCCTTTTATCCCTTTTTCTGCCAGAGCCGTTTTTGTGTTTTGCACAAGATTAAAAATAATAATTTTAGGCCTGAAGATTACATAAACCCCACAAACATTATATATTTTCTGAGATCGGAGACCCTAGAGAATAAAATAGTGGTGGTTCAAATTTTTTATGTTGCTAAATATTACTGCAACTTTTCAGTAAAAAATATAAGTATGTTTTAGGGCACAATAAAAACAAATTACCCTATTTTTTTGTAAAAGATGAGGTTGCACAGAGTATATAGATATCCAACTTGTCAAACCTTAAATTTGCGTGTACCCGTGAAATGGCGAGGAACTTCAGTACCCTATATTTTAGGCAACACTTTTAAAGCACCTTATAGGTCATCAGTTTAGCATTACGAAGGAGATCTGGTGCTAAAATTATTGCTCTCATCCTAGCATGCGTGGAGATATGTAACATGTGTTTTGCAATTGACATCATGCGTAGGCGCCCAAGCATGTGCTTTTATGTTTGTGCATATATGTGGGGCTCAATTTTTTATTTTTTTGTCATGGGGGGGGGGGGGGGGATGTTATGTACTTGGGTGTCAGATTCTCTTTGAGACATCCAGGGTCTAAAACACCCTGAATGTCTCCCCTGTACTACACTGAATATAATGCAGTGCACATCGCACTGCATTACATTCTTTCATGGCCTCGATGGCCGGGAATCTCTCAACGGGGACTCGGGAGTGACATCATAACGTCACTTTTGGGTCAGGACAAGTAGGGGAGTGGACGTGTCTGCTCTCTTCCCTCTCCTCTAGCCGACGGCGGTGAGCTGGTCCCGGGCCCGCAGATGGGCAAGCGAAGCCTGGGAGACGGGGCAGGGGGCGGTTCACACGTGGGGGCGCGGCGGAGAGGCTGGCACTTTGTGGAAGCAATTGGCGGAAGTGCTGCCGTCCGAATGCTTGCACCTGACAGGTGAGCCCTGCTTCTTGCCTGCAGCAGGGCTAAAGGTAAACAAACAAAAACTGCATTTCCGAAATCCTGAACTACATGCGTTGGGCGATATGAATGCAACATCCCTGCACTTAGTGCCTTGTGTGCATTAACTTGCCCACAGATCCTGTGTAATTTAACCCCTTGACGCCGACCGTACGCTGATATGTACCCTCTCGGTGGCTGGGCCTTGACTTATTTGAGTACCATTGGAAAACACATATGCGCTGAGCGCACGCCCTCTGTGCTCCCAGCGCATATGTTGGGGTATCATTATTATACAGGATTTATATAGAGCCAACAGTTTGCTCAGAGCTTTACAATATAATGGGAAACAATACAGCAACAATACAGTTCAATACAAGAGGGTTAGGAGGGCCCTGCTCCTTGGAGTTTACAATCTAAGATGGAAAGGTTCCGTTCTCCCCTTGCAATCGGGACCTTTTTCGATCATGTGTACGCCGTGACTGTGAATCACGGCGGTCACATGACCCTTAAACCCTGCCCTGTCTCCCAGCATCTGAAACCCCTTAAAGGGCTGGGAGGCACCGACGTGAAGAGGTGTTTGGTTTTAAAGGGATGAGGTGGCAACCCTATAAAGAACGTAAATGGAAACTTGATGATAAAAAAAAAAAACTGGCAGGATTGTTGATGCAGAAGAGACTAGCTTTGTATTTTCTGCATTAAAGTTACCAGCCCCAGTCAATGATTCATGGCTGGAACCTGCTGATTGGCTGCATCCAGTCACAGCCCAGAGCCCTGTGTTGACAGTCAACAAAGGGTTCTGTACAGACGGATCGATCTCACAAGCATGGATGAGAAACAAAGATCTTAGCAATAGCAGAACATAATACACACACACACACACTTAACCCTCTGATCAGTCTAGATATTGACCCCTTCCCAGCCAGTGTAATTAATACAGTCAGTGGCAGTGTATATTATCACTGATCATTGTATTAGTGGCAATTAGTCAGCTCCCCCCAGCATCAGTTGGTGTCAGATTGCACGCTGCACTATCACAGTCCCGTTATTAGTTGCTGATCAACTGACTAGTAGTATATAATAAAAAAAAAAAATTCCAGTGTATATACCATCGTTTGTAGATGCTAAAACTTTCATGCAAACCAATTAATATAAACTTATTAGGATTTTTTTTTTTTTTTCAAAGACGTAGCAGAATACATTTTGGCCAAAATTTATGAAGGAATTTGATTTAAAAATTTTTACTGGGTATGTTTTAAAGCAGAAATGTAAAAAATACTGTTTTTATTTATTTTTTTAATTTTTAGTCTCTTTTCCTTTTTATAATCCAAAAAAATAAAAACCTCAGCGGTGATCAAATGCCACCAAAAGTAAGCTCTATTTGTGTGAAAAAATGTCACATGGATGCAGCAAGACATTCAGCTAAAAAACAGCTCAACAAGGTACTGTCCTATGCATATGGCGGAAAAACCGCAGCTCAATTTTTCATGCGTTTACAAAATGCAAGATGTGGATGTAGCCTAAGAGTACATATTCACCTCGGTTCCCCTGTTAAACTACATTACTACTGTGATTTTATATTCAAAGCGGAAGAAAAAAACAACACAGCGGCATAACTGTTAAGGTGGAAGTTCAGTCAAGCTCTAAGTGCAAGCTATAGATGATGTGATTTTCTCCCCATCACCACAGTCGGTGTTGTCGGGGGAATCCCTCCCACAATGGTATTGTGTTCTGCTGGCACCCTTCCCTGCTCGCCAAACACAATAATCAGTGCTTGCAGCTTTAGCTTCTGGCATTGATTTCATGTAAAAAATCTGACAGGCTGGTTGTACTGAAGTCAACTGGTGAATCAAATTCCAGATAACAAACCTGCTCATACATGGATCGCATCTCAGCTGATGCTTGCTCAACCGTCTGAGATTAAATCCATATACGGCCGGCTTAAGACTAAACCTACTCCCACTCTCATTCTAAGCTTCTTCTATCTAACCCTGTACAGAAAAGATCTGTATGCTTACCCAGGGCTTGACAAATGTGCTTTGAATCTAGGAGCCAGCTAAAAAAGTTAGGCAGATTTTTATTTATTTATTTTTTTTACTAACTGCTTTATTTTAGATGACAGATGGCAGATCTTGAATTTGCGCATGGAGAGGACTGGAGGTGGGCATGCTATGGGATGGCTTGTTGGGTTTGAGATTCTGTCTCTGCTCACCTCCAGAGCCACGTGTGGGGACTAGCGATGAGGAAGAGGGGTGGGCCACAGTATGCATGGATTGGCTGGTGTCGAAGGAGAGGGCAGTATGGGGGAGCCTTTCTGCACAGCGGAGGTGGGTTTTCTGGGAGAGGGAGCGAAAGGTGCACGTGGGTGCCAGTGTGTGGAGGAAGAAAGAAACTTTGGCTTTGCTGTGGGTAAGCAGCAGAGCTGGATTTTTTTTGTTTTGCTTTTGGATGTTTGAGCTGGATCGGCTGTTTGGCGCCTGGAGCTGCATGTCTGGGGTGTCTGGCAATGGGAATTGCTCGCGCCTGGTTCTGGCGTTGAGTGGGCTGGTGGAAGTCTCAACTCCCGCCAACCCCCTTTGCCTCCTGCTCAATGTGTGCTCCAGGTGAGCTGTGGGGGGAAGAAGGCCAGCTTGGCGGCAATGTGAATTGGGCACGGTGGGCAGCAGAAGAACAAACAGAGCTCCCCTAGAGAGAAGCAGTTCCTCCTTAGACCCTGCTCAGGCATTGGGGGAGCGTATAGCGGCCACCGGTAGCGACCAGCCTGGCCACCCCCTGCGATGTCACTCACACCAGCCTTGACAGCCGGACATTGGACTCCAGCCCAGCCTACTGCCTGCTTCCAGGGAAACTATGGAGACCAGCAGACTGGAGAGAGAGAGAAGGATCAGTTGCCTGGCTCCTGGAGCTGCATTTCTGGGGTGTAGGGCAGTGGGAGTTGCTGGCAGTGAATGTGCTGACCAGTGCCCAGGCGCTAGGCCATGATTTCTGGTTACCATGGTGACCTGGCACCTGGGATTTGTCGAGACCAGTGCTTACGTATTCTGAACTTCCACTTTAAATGATCCTTCTCCACTGCTTGGTTACTCCCCAAAGATTCTTTCTACTACATTGCCATCTAAATTAATTTCTTCTATGTAGTCACTTGACCGCACAGCTCTAGCCCCTTTCTATGATATTGTTGCGGCTGCTGGGAGTGAACTTGCTGCCAGCCAGCAGTGTCAGTCATGGACGTCTCTGTGCTATGAGATTCAGCAATGTTGTCCACACACATAGGATGTGGATAAGCTGGTGCATTGAGGTTGTGTGACACAAATGTATTTAGATGGGGATTTAGTTGAAAATGTTTGGAAAGTATCTCGTCAATGGGGAAGTAGCATTTATTGGGTATGTTGTTCTGCAGCATTTCTATTTTATAGCAGAACGAAAATCTGCAAACGTTCCCTCATCAGTGCTGATATTCTTGCTTGGTCTTCTTCAGGGTTCAGCATATTCTTCCTCCTTCATTGGCTGGCTCGGGATGATGTAACTCTCATATAGGCACAGCACCGAGGCATGTGAAATGTGTACAATGAGCTGTGCATGTGCAGTTCAGTGTAGACTCTAAAGAAGTTTGCAAGGTAAGAAGCTTTTGTTGCAGAAGAGACATTGGGGCATTGTGATTTTCGCTAAACATTTACTGTTGGTGAAACAAACACTAATTTAACACTTGCATCTGGAAGATTTTTGTGGTGAAGGGTAGGTTTACAGCTTTTAAAAATTGACTCCTATAGTATGTCTCTTCTGCAATTTAAGAAAAAAAATACTGGCTGTAGTATTATACAGGATTTATATAGCGCCAACAGTTTGCTCTGCGCTTTACAATACACCCTGTTCCAAGTTATTATGCAAACTCTATTTAAGTGTCACAAAGATTAAATATTTTGTTTTTCAGTTTAACTCATGGATGACATTGTGTCTCAGGGCTCTTTTGATCACTGAAAAAAATCTCGGACACCTGTGATAATTAGATTGGCAGGTGAGCCCAATTTAAGGAAAAACTACTAAAGGAGGGTGTTCCACATTATTAAGCAGAGCACCATTTTCAAGCAATGTGGGGAAGAAAGAGGATCTCTCTGCTGCCGAAAAGAGTGAAATAGTTCAATGCCTTGGACGAGGTATGAAAACATTAGATATTTCACGAAAACGTAAGCGTGATCATCGCACTATTAAGAGATTTATGGCTGATTCAGAGCACAGACGGGTTCGTGCAGATAAAGGCACATTGAGGAAGATTTCTGCCAGATCCATGCATCGGATCAAGAGAGCAGCTGCTAAAATACCATTACATAGCAGCAAACAGATATTTGAAGCTGCTGGTGCCTCTGGAATCCCACGGACATCAAGGTGTAGAGTCCTCCAGAGTCTTGCAACTGTGCATAAACCTTCTATTCAGCCACCACTAACCAATGCTCACAAGCAGAAATGGCTGCATTGGGAAGAAAAATACATGAAGACTAATTTTCAAACAGTCCTGTTCACTGAGGAGTGCTGTGCAACCCTAGATGGTCCAGATGGATGGAGTAGTGGATGGTTGGTGGATGGCCACCCTGTTCCAACAAGGCTGCGACGTCAGCAAGGCGGTGGTGGAGTCATGTTTTGGGCCAGAATCATGGGAACAGAGCTGGTCGGCCCCTTTAGGGGCCCCGAAGGTGTAAAGATGACCTCTGCAAAGTATGTGGGGTTTGACCACTTTCTTCCCTGGTACAGAAGGAAGAACTATGCTTTTCGTAATAAAATCATCTTCATGCATGACAATGCACCATCTCATGCTGCAAAGAATACCTCTGCATCAATGGCTGTTATGGTGATAAAAGGAGAGAGTCATGGTGTGGCCTCCATCCTACCCTGACCTCAATCCTATTGAGAACCTTTGGAGCATCCTCAAGCAAAAGATCTGAGGGTGGGAGGCAGTTTACATCCAAAGAGCAGCTCTGGGAGACTATTATGATATCTTGCAAACAAATTCAAGCAGAGACTGTCCAAAAACTCACAAGTTCAATGGATGCAAGACTTGTGAAGCTGCTATCAAATAAGGGGTCCTATGTTAAAATGTAACGTGACCTGTTAAAATGTTTAAAAAGTTAAAATGTTAAAAGTTTGAAATAGCTTTTGATTTCAGTAAATATGCTGCAAACACAACAAATGACAATTTTCAGTTCTTTACAACCTATAAAGTGTTTTGAAACTTACTGTGCGTAATAATTTGGAACAGGGCATTGGAAGTGTTTTTGTTTAAAAAAAAAATACTGTTAGAAGGTTTGTTCAATAAAATTTGAATTGTACTCTTAATAGTTAACATGAGAATTATGCTGACTGTTATTTACATCAACTATTTAGGTAAATGAGAAAAATATCATTTGCATAATAATTTGGAACAGGGTGTATAACGGGAGACAATACAGCAACAATACAGTTCAATACAAGAGGGAAAAGGAGGGTTCTGCTCCTTGGAGCTTACAATCTAGGAGGGAGGGGCTAGTGGTACAAAAGGTACTAACTGTGGGGGATGGACTGGTTGGCAGAGTAGAAGATTCATTTATTAGCTGAGGGCAGGATTGGCTTCCCTGAAGAGACAGGTTTTCAGAGATTGCCTAAAAGTGAGCAGAGTAGGCGATAGTCTGATAAATTGGGGTAGAGCGTTCCAGAGGATGGGGGAAGCTCTGGAAAAGTCCTGGAGACAAGCATGGGATGAGGAGACAAGGGAGCTAGAAAGCAGGAGGTGTTGCGAGGAGCGGAGAGTACAGTTTGGGTGATATTTAGAGACAAGATCATTGATGTAATTTGGGGCAGAGTTATAAATGGCTTTATACGTTATTGTTAATGTTTTGGTGGTTTCCGAGGTTAGGAAGGGGCGTATCTTGGAGATGTTGCGGAGGTGAAGTCTACAAGATTTGGACAGTGATTGGATTTGGGGGTGAAAAGACAGATGGGAGTCTAGGATTACACCTAGTACCCTGGCATGAGGGGGTGGGACTGATGATTGTGTTATTGATCTTGATGGAGAAGTCAGGGGAGGAGGCACGGGTGGAGGGAATACTAAGAGCTCAGTTTTGGAAAGATTGAGTTTGAGGAAGTGGTGTGAGATCCATGCCGATATGTCACTTAGTAGGTTAGTAATGTAAGAGGAGACTGAAGGGGTGAGGTGAGGGGTAGAAAGATAGATTTTTGTGTCATCAGCATAGAGATGGTACTTAAAACCATGGGAGTTTATCAAGTGACCAAGGGAGGAGGTGTAGAAGAGTAGCGGTCCAAGGACAGAACCTTGAGGGACCCCTACAGAAAGAGGGAGTCAAGAGGAGGAGGCAGTGTTATAGGTAACGCTGAAGGAGTGCTGCGATAGGTAGGAGAACCAAGAGAGCAGAGTCTCTGAGGCCAAGAGTGGAGTTTGAGGAGGAAGGGATGGTCAACCGTATCAAAAGCTGCAGAGAGGTCGAGTAGTAAGAGTACAGAGTAGTGGCCATTGGTTTTAGCTGTTAGTAGATCATTAGTGGGTTTTTTTAGGGCAGTTTCAGTGGAGTGTAGAGAGCAATAGCCAGACTGTAAAGGGTCAAGAAGGTTGTTGTTGGTGAGGTAGGAGCTCAGGCGATTGTAGACTAAGCGTTCTAGGAGTTTAGAGGTAAATGGCAGCAGGGAGATGAGTCTTAACTTGTTCATGTTGGTGGGGTCCAGGGAGGACTTTTTAAGTATAGGAGTGATGTGCGCATGCTTTAGAGGGGAAGGCACCAGTAGAGAGGGAAAGATTGAAGATGTGAGTGAGGGAGCATAGGATGGAAGAGGGTGTAGTAGTTGTGGGGACAGGATCCAGAGGGCAGGTGGTGAGATGGGCTTCTGAGAAAACCTTAGTGACCTCTTCAGTAGTAGCAAGGTCAAAAGAGTAAAGTGTTGAGGTTTAGTATAAGATATGCTAAGTGGGATGGATGTCTGTGCAGCGGCGATGCCCCTACGAATTGCGTCAATCTTGTTTTTGAAATGATTTGCAATCTCGTTAGCAGTGAGTGAGGTACTGGGTAGAGGTGAAGGTGGAGAAAGTAGAGCGTTAAAAGTAGAGAGGAGACGATGAGGACTGGATGACAAGGTATTAATAAGAGTAACAAAGTAGGCTTGTTTGGCAGCATGAAGAGAGGAATTGTATGTTACGAAAGCAGATTTATATAGGGTGAATGCTTGCTGGGATTTGGTTTTATGCCAAAATTGCTCCAGCGCACGACTGTCGTTTAAGCTTTTTGGTGTGGTCAGTCTGCCAAGGTTGTAACGGTCGGGGCCTGATGCTTGGTGTTAGAGGAGCAAGTGAGTCTAATGTGGATGAAAGCGAACTGTTGTAGTCAGCAGTGGCCAGGGCAGGACAGGGGAGAGATTCTGTCATAGAGTTGATCAGTTGCAAAGTGGAAAGGAACAGGATTCAAGTTGTGAAGGTTTCTGCGAGTAATTGTTCGTCGCTTGGAGGGATAGGTGTTTGAAGATGAGGACACTGTGAAGGTGATGAGATTGTGATCAGAGAGAGGAAAGGGGGTGTTTGTGAGGTTGTAGGGAGTGTAATGATGGGAGAAAACAAGGTCTAATGTATTCCCATCAGAGTGAGTGGAGAACTGTATACATTGTGCTAATGCAAAAGATGAGGTTAGGTTGAAGAATTGGGATGTAGCCGGGTTGTTGACATTAATAGGGATGTTAAAATCTTCGAGAATGATAGGTAGTTCAGAGGAGAGAAAGTAGGGTTGCCAGGTGGAGAAATCATCAAGAAAGCGGGACACTGGTCCAGGAGGCCGATAGATCACTGCAATCCCCAGAGAAATGGGAGAAAACAGCCGGATGCAGTGAGTCTCAAAAGAGAAGGATAGAGAGGGAGGGTTAGGGAGGACTTGAAAGATGCTCAGTGGCGATAGAAGCAAACCAACTCCACCACCTTTCTGACCACTGGGTCTGTCAGGGATCGCACGTCTCGCCGCGGCGCACAGGTCTGATCGTGCACAGATTGCCTAGGCGCACCAATGTGCAGGCACTAGGACCTGGGCGCCCACGGCGGCAATTGCGGCCGCGCACTCGGCGCGCATGCCTGGCACCAATGACTGTGCAGGGCGCGCTATTTAAACTAGCCAGGCGGTGATCAGATTGCCGCAAGGTCTAGTTTCTGTCATCTGTTTTCTGAAGTGAGTTCCTAGTTGCCAAACCTGCATGTCCTGATTCCTGTTGTCTATCTCCTGCTCTGATCCCAGGCTCATCCCTGACTACTCCTCTGCCTACCCCTATGTTATTGGACCTCCTGTTGCTGAACCTTGGCTCGTGACCTGTTTACTCTTCGCCTACTGCTCTGTACCAATCTGCCTCCACAGTTACCGACCCGGCTTGTCTGACCACGCTTTACCCCTGACTGTCATCCATCCATCCTGCACGGGTCCTGGACCTGTCAGCCCTTCACATCAGGCTCACCCCTGGCACATACCCTCAGCGGGACCCCTCTACCACAGTTGGGTGCATTCAGGGACCGCGACCTGGTCTCAGTCTTGCACCAAGTCTATCCCCACCATCAGGGGCTCTGGTGAAAAGGCAGACTGGGACTTAGACTCCGAGTCCTGGGGAATCTCGTTCTGTGGGTCCCTAGAGATCCCCCTGGGCGGTGCATGACTGGGTCTGGGTGAGTGGGTCCAAATGAGGCCTCCATAGGAAAGTACTGTGGAAGAAGCAGAATCTGTTGCTTGGAGCCAGGTTTCTGTAATTGCTAGTAGGTTAAAGGAGCGGGAGACAAAAGGTCATGGACAGAGGTGAGCTTATTACAGACAGAGCGGGCATTCCAGAGCGCACATGAAAAAGGGAGGGTGGTTTTTAGGAGCACTATGACTGATGTTAAATTGAGGGGATTGCGGCTATTCCCGGAAGAAAGAGGATGCCTGGTGTGGGGGTGAAATACTGGAGGACCAGGGTTTGGGGGGAGATCCCCAGAGGTTAGGAGAAGAAGGGTAAGGAAAGTATCATGGGAGCGAGATGTCCACTAGTGCACATGCTTTCCAGTCCTGGTGTTTGGGTCAGCAGGAGAGTGAAGTATCAGCAGGAGGTGATTAGAGCAGTAGTAGGGAGATGGTAGCAGTGAGGTTGAGATGTACAAGTTTTGGGGGTGGAGCAGAGGGGGTAAAGATGTGAGATTTTGGGAACGCAGGATAGTAATATGAAAAGGAGTAGAGGGGACATATTAAAAGGTACACTGAGTGGAACTCAGACTTGTAAGAGATGTTTCCCAGGGTTTTTGCTTGCAGTTTGTCCAGCATGCAGTAGAGTTTCTTGTTGTATCTTCCTGCTGCTTGTTATCTTGCTTTAGTTAAACGGCTGTTTAACTGTGTCTTAGCACTCCTTCAACGCAGCACTCACGCAAAAGCAGCACCCCATCTGTGACTGTGCCCCCCATCCGTGATTCCCCCCATGAGCTGGTCTAATGCAGGCCATAGATGGGTCGTAAATCGGCCGATTTTTCGTCCGAAAATAAAATCGGCCGATTTTCAGATTGTTAGTGGGCTAATTGTTCGGCCGTTTTTCGGTATTTTGTCAGATTTTTTTATCGGTAAAGTTGGAAAAAAATCGGCCGATTTTCACGGCAATGATGGGCAAATCGGCCGATCTTTTTACCGATAAAAAAAATTTGCGCATGAGGAGGAGGAGGAGGATTGCAACAATGTATCTATTGTTTCCGAATAAAAAATCTGTATCCTAAATGGATACAAATACATTGTTGCAACCGCTAAAAATGTCAAGGAACTGTCAAAGAAATAGCGGAGCTCTCTGCAGGGTCACTTTTTGCCGCCTGTAGACGGGATGAAAATCGTCCGTGTTTTTTTTTCTTCACCGTTGCTGGTAACGTCGGCCCCTTGAACGACCGATTTTTTGTTTTTTTAAAGAAAAATGGTCAGATTTTCGACCCATCTATGGCCTGCATAAATTTATAGGGAGATGGTCAAATGAGCACTCTTCTCCGCCCCAATCAGGAACTGATAAGGATCGCATGAATAGGGGGGGATGTTTCTCAAACAGACCAGACACAGACTACAGTCATAAAAAAAAGAGTGCAACTGGAGGTGAGAACTAATCGGCATAGACAAAAATATATATACACTATTCTGAAATTAACAGACGTCTATGCGTTGTAGTTAAGAGTGGAGAGGAGATGGCAGCATTTACCTGTGAAAAGCAGAGAAGGCATGAATTAGACTGCTGTGTTTAACTGCGTCTTAGCACTCCATCGCCGCACTCACGCAAAAGTAGTAGGGATGAGTTTAAACCCCTGTCCGATTTTTGTCTGTGTCCCTGCTGAGAAAATTCACCCTCTGTTCTGGTGATTTGGTAAAATTTCCTGATTTCACCAGGTGTTTTTGTCTTGAGGATGGAGAAGAAAAAATATCTTGCTAATAGGACACAGTAAAGAACATAAAAAAACTTGACAGGGACAAAAGACAAGTTGATGCATCACTGTATTAAAGCAGAACTCCATGAAAAATTTATTTTTGTCCCATGCAGTGGGGCTGTGCCCACACTGCATGGCTTAACTGCTCGTTTTGTCTAGGGGCACACTGAGACTATATTTACCCAATCCTTCAATGCTCCGAAAAACCACACTCCTCACGTCCACCGATGAACAGTTCTGCCGTCCTCACGTCCAAAGCTGGTCTACGGGTGTGATGACATCAGGAATTTAATATGTGATGTAGCACTTCTGACAGATAAGAACATGTATAAATGTGTAGATAAATTAAACCATAAAAAGCATCAATCCATCAAATTATACCATGCTCTAATACTGACAAATCACTGAACAAAGGGAGGAGTTGAGCGTCCCTAGTGGTTGGAGGAGATAAACCAAAAGTGGAGATATTTTATTTACACGTAGCATAATAAACTGGAGGTTAGAGTTCTGAGATCACTAAGATGTCATAGTCTGCGACACAAATGTGAATCACTGATATGTTATATGATAGTTCACACACTTTCTTGAATTGAATGAACTTTTTGAATTTATATTTTTTATCACTATTTAGTGTGTACTTATGAGTTTTATTCACCATATATGGATTGTCAGCATTATATCATGGTACAATTTGATCGATTGATGCTTTTTATGGTTTAATTCATCTACACATTTATACATGTTTTTTTTTTTTTATCTGTCAGCAACGCTACATCACATATTATTGGTCATATTTTTTGTGGGAACGCAGATTGGTGGTAGCAGCAGCAATGTAAAGTGACAGTCACCATTTTTGAATATTAATTTTATAGATTTTCTAACAACATCATTCATTTAGTTAAACATTACAATTTGAGTGTAGTTGGTGCAGGAGTACTCTCACTATATTTTATGACATCAGGAATAGTTTATTCACAAGACCGCTAGCTTGCGGAGGGGCAGGAGCTGCAGGGAACAGTCTTGTGCTCAGAAGATCTGCAGATTAGGAAAGTATATCTCTGCTCTGAATTCCCCTAGACAAAATGAGCCATTAACCCATGCAGTGCAGCCACAGCCCCACTGCATGGGAGAAAAAATTATTTGCCCATAATTGCGTTTTTTTTTTTTTTTTAAATTTGAGAGCACTACCTAAATTTGAAGTGTACGCTTTGCACAGCCCCTGCAAAGAGCCATAAAGAGCAATTGTGCTGCAGTGCTCATGTACTGATAGGGAGAGAACAGAGTGACAGATGCTCATCATTCTGTTGCTTTTCCTTTGACTGTCCAGTCACTAACTAGGGCAGAGACAAGACCTCTAAGTTTTACCCAGCTGTAGCCAAGAAAAGTTTGTGTGTGTGTTTTTTTTTATTTTGCCCTATAATGCAGGACTGTACTTTCTGGGAAGGCTGTGTAAGTCTCAGAATACAAATCACTTGATTACTGAAACGGTTACCATTTCACGTGTGTAGTTTCAGTGTTTAGTGGTTTGCCAGGAGTTCAGCTTTAACCATTCCTTAATTTATCAAAAACTTTATAGATTTTCAAAAGCAAAAAATATATATATTTTTTTAAAGGTTCATGCAAACCAAAGGAACAGGTGTGCTTTAAGCCCTCTTTCAGCTTTTGTTTGTCAAAAGAAAAACCATTACTATGGCTTCTAGGTATGGAGAAGCATATGACAGCGCTAGGTCAGTTACCTGCACTGTCACATGGGGAAAGTCCATAGCCTTGCATGAGCTACAACTAGAGCAATTCACAGCTTACACAGGATGGTTTATCTTGCTTTCAGAGTCTAAATAAAACAGTAAAAGGATGAATAAAAGATAAATATTTGCTTTTGAAAATGAAGAAGAGATTTAAGTTGCCTAAACAAATCTGGTTTATTTACTTCTACTAAGCAATCTACTATATGAAAGTAGCCATACTTTAGAAATCTGTTAAAAAGTACTTAAAGGAGAAGTACAACCAAAGCTCTTTTGGCAGTACTTCTCCTGTGGATCACAGGAGTGCAGTTCGTTCTGCACTCCTGTGACCCATTTTCAGCCGACAGTGGGCTGAAGTCCACTGTTGGTTGACATCACTTAGCCGATTCAGACTGGGGAAAGATGCCAACTTCAAAGTTTGGATCCAGCCCAGAGTCTGGAGTGGCAGCGAGCTGCTGAGAGCTTTAGCCAATGGCTCCCTCCCCCTCCACAGCCCAGCGCTTCAGTGAGTGCTGGGGGGAGCAGAGTAGAGATCGGTGACTGACAGTCACCGCTCTCTGCTCAGAGCAGTTGAGAGAACTCGGTGATCAGCTTTCATATGAGTTCTCGCCCTTAGAGCTGGCAGGGGACCGATGCAGCATTGGACCAATGCAGCATCCAAATAGGTAGGCATAATTGGGGGGGAAATATGTCCACACTTTTTTTTTTTTTTTTTTCTAACTGTGACCTTATCCCATTTTATTAAAATTCACATCAGCATGCATCTTTGCATGCTGATGTGAAATCACTGTACAATGATTTTTGTTTTAAAAAACTAAGGCATTAGAGCGTAAGCCCAGCTACACCAATGGCCCCTGGGAAGACAACTTCTCTAGCATTGTCAGGGGGATCCTATATCTAAGGTGTGAGATCTTGCAGTATTTTCATACTGTGCATGCATGTTCTGGGTCATAATGTAGTGCGTACGGCACTAATCTAATTTGCTGAATTAAAAAAAAAAAAGTTTTCTCCCCAAACTCTCAGAAGGATTTTTTTTTTTTTTTCTTGTATAACAGGTATCTTGTGCATGCAGACATGCATTTTCAAAGTGGCGGTGTGGGAGAAGGGACTCCCAGCTGTAATACATAGTATTAGATTTTATTGCCCTCTTCTGGTTGGTGGGGCAGTGTCTCTTTAATTGTGTTGTAGATCATGTTAAAGGGCTTAATAAACTAAGTATTGTTAACTGCCTCAGGATGCCATTTATATTGCTAATTTTGAAACATTCAGTCCATTGACCCAATGGTTTGTCTAATTTAATTTTTTTTTTTTTTCTTTCAATTGCAGAAAGAAGTGGAATATTTCTGGGGTGATAGTTCATACAGAGTATGTGAATCCTTATGGAATAAAAGACAAAGACGACCTTATCCGTTACAATGGACAGAACAAATCAAAACTCTGAAATTGTATGTCATTTATATATATTTAATTTGTATAATTTGCAAGCATGGGAGAGGTACAAACGTTGAACCCCACCTTTTTCTTACCTGTCGAATATGTTCATCTCTAAAATCACATCTCCAGGATTCTACATTCCTGCGTGAAGACCCTCTACATTTATGTTTGTTCTTTTTAAGGCATTGTACACTTTCAAATGTTTTAACTAGGCATTAGCGTAGCTTTATTCCCTGTGTTTGTATGCCTTACCTTGTAATGATGGGCTTAAATGTTGTGGCTGCAATTTGTGATGTCATGGCTGTTCAATCCCCCCCATGTCCATGTATTCATTCACCTACAGTGAAGGAAATAAGTATTTGATCCCCTGCTGATTTTGAATGTTTGCCGACTCACAAAGAAATTATCAGTCTAAAAATCGAATGGTAGGTGTATTGTAACAGACAGAATAGCAACAAAAAAATTGAAAAGAAATGCATGTCTATGTCTATAAATTATGCACGGATTTGCATGTTCATGAGGGAAATAAGTATTGTCTTTCATACTGGTAACAAGCTGAGATTAGTAGCAGTCTCTTAAAGGGAGTGCTGCTAATCTTTTTTTGTTGTATAAAAACACCTATCCACAGGAGCAATCAATCAGATTCCAAACTCCACCATGGCAGAGAGCTGTCAAAGGATGTCAGGGACAAGATTGTAGACCTGCACAAGGCTAGACTGGGCTATCAAAATATTGCCAAGCAGCTTGGTGAGATGGTGACAAGTTGGTGCAATCATTTTGCAAATGAAAGAAACCCAAAACTGTCAGTCTCTCTAGGTCTGGTGCACCATGCAAGATCTCACCTTGTGGAGTGTCAGTGATCATGAGAACAGTGAGGAATCATCCCAGAAGTACACGTGAGGATCTTGTCAATGATCTCCAGGCAGCTGGGACCAGTCACCAAAAAAACAATTGGTAACACACTACGCCGACAAGGATTGAAATCCTGCAGTGCCCGCAAGGTCCCTCTGCTCAAGAAAGCACATGTCCAGGCTCGTCTGAAGTTTGCCACTGAACATCTGAATGATGCAGAGGAGGACTGGTTGAAAGTTTTTTGTGGTCAGATGAGTCGAAAATTGAGCTCTTTGGCCTCAACTCACCATGTTTGGAGGAGGAATGCTGCCTATGACCCCAAGAACACCATCTCAACTGTCAAACATGGTGGTGGAAACATTCTGCTTTTGGGGGTGTTTTTCTGCCAAGGAGACAGGACAACTGCACCGCATCAAAGGGACGATGGATGGGGCAATGTACTGACAAATCTTGGGTGAGAGAACCTTCTTCCCTCAGCCAGAGCATTGAAAATGGGTCGTGGATGGGTGTTCCAGCATGACAATGACCCAAAACACACAGCCAAGGTAACAAAGAAGTGGCTCAAGAAGAAGCACATTAAGGTCCTGGAGTGGCCTAGCCAGTCTCCAGACCTTAATCCAATAGAAAATCTGTGAAGGGAGCTGAAATTTGGAATTGCCAAACGTCAGCCACCAAATCGTAATGACTTGGAGAGGATCTGCCAAGAGGTGTGGGCCAAAATCCCTCCTGAGATGTGTGCAAACCTGGTGGCCAACTACAGGAAACGTCTGACCTCTGTGTGATTGCCAACCAAGGATTTGCCACCAAGTACTAAGTCATGTTTTGTGAAGGGGATCAAATCCTTATTTCCCTCATGAACATGCAAATCAGTGCATAATTTTAGTCATGCATTTATTTTGAATTTTTTTTTTTTTTTGCTATTCTGTCTGTTACATAACACCTACCATTCGATTTTTAGACTGATCATTTCTTTGTGAGTGGGCAAACATTCAAAATCAGCAGGAGATCAAATACTTATTTCCTTCACTGTAGCTTGTCCATATTTGCCAAAGGGACAAAACAACTTCCTGTTTTGGGTCACAGAGTGTTCAACACATGCGTTGTCATCTACTCTGCATCCCGTCACAGATGTGGGAGTGCTAATGTGATGAAAACACATCTTTTTGTAGCATATTGAAAATGCTCTGTTTGTCTGTGTCAGATCTAATTACTATTTAGCGCTCACCTGCGTCATTGCTAGACCCAGGGTTTGTGGTATATGTAGTTTCTTCAGTTCAGTGTCAGTTAGACTACAGAGGCCATGCATTAACCTGCTTTTTTTTAATTGAACTGAACAAAAACTGATTAGCATGAAGGCAGCCTTACTGTACATTGGTGACCAGTTTGCTATAGAGGTCCAAACGTATATAATATTTTGAAATGCATAATCACCCAGTTCATAAAGGTGTTTATCTAACAAGAAATAAATGGCAGTACCTTCCATTTTGCTTTTATTTAACCAAATACTTTGAAGGCCAGAGGAGAGGTCTGGGGTCTCATAGACCCCAGATCTATCCATAAAGAGGACTTGTCACAACCCATGATATCACAAGTGATGCCACTTCACTACCTCGCTATAGCTGAGTGATGGCTACAGTGCTGTAGTCCAGTTTTGGGAGGGCATCATATGATGTCCTCCCAGAACGTGTCCCCCAGCCATGCACACCCGGTGTGGTTTGTGATCGCTGTGTCACAGCTGACCACTATGTAAATACACTTGCTGGTACTGCCGGCAATCTGCAACTGTCAAAGCAAACATCTTCACAGATAATCAGGGCACTGATTATCATTGCAGCCCCAACAGTGCTGCCCATCAGTGCTACATATCAGTGCAACCTCATCAATGCACATCGGTGAAGGTAAAAAATTACCTGTTTTTATAATCGAAATAAAGAAACCAAAATGTGTTTTTGTTTTGTTTTTCCATTTATAGTGCAAAAAATAAAATTCCCAATGGTGATTAAATACCACCAAAAGAGAGCTCTGTTTGTATTTTATAATACCCAATTTTTTTTTTTTTAAATGTTTGTGTTCAAATTAATTAAAGTGGAGCCTTCGTCAGAATGGACCCAAGCCCACTGTCGGGTGACGTCACGGGGCCGGTCCAGGCTCTGAAAAGCTGCAACCGTATGAACACTGGAGGGGCAGAGCAGAGAGCTGGAGACTGAGAGTCAGGGCCTTTTGTTCTGCTAAGAGCGGAGGGTGAGAACTGAGTGATTGCAGTGTTTTATTGCTCAGTTCTCTGCGCAGAGCCGGCATCGGATAACTTCAGGCTGGCTCCTTTTGCAGATAAAGGGAAATATAGGTATATATGTAAATCATTAAAAAGGTGCTTATACGGGTTACAATCCAGTAATACTGCCTCACTCTGCCTTGCACATGCTCAGTTGCTCTTTATTTTTTAGCACTGTGCTGAAAATTAGAGGCTGATCTGCTGACAGCCTAAAGATTTACTGCTGCTCAGGGGCTCTGGGCTGTTCATGAAAATAGCAGCCTCCAACAAGAAGAAATAGGAACAATGCTGGAGGCAATTTACAGCATATACTAATTTTGACAGCATAATTGTTAATGCTAACAAACTTTTTTTATTAGGTTGTTCTGGGTGAAGTTCCTCTATTAAATGTATTCCAACAATTTTATGTTTGAAAAACCGCTGCGCAAATACCATGTGACGTAAAAAATTATTGCAACACCCACCATTTTACTCTCTAGGGCCCCTGTTTGAAAGAAACTATATATTGTTTAGCAGTTCTGAGTAGTTTTCTAGCCAAAATGTATTTGTTTTCTGTTTGTTTTTTTCCACACATATGACAGGAATGTCAGAATTGACCTTTTTTCAAGGTCAGAATTAACCTTTTTAAATAAATCTTCATTGCACTCATGGGCTTTTTTTTTTTTCCTATGGTCAATTGTTTTAACAAAAGGTATTTGATGCAATGGTAGTTCCAACAGCTGATACAGAGACACTTGTTGCAGGTCTATAACTCAGGAAGCATTAAAGCCACAGCATTGGCATGAGAGCCAGGCAACTAACTTTTGATGATCATCTTTACCAATCCTCCTTTTTCTGCTATCTCAATTTCCTCTGAAAGGTCATCTTTATTTATTCGCAGGGCTGTAAAAAACATACAGCATTGTTGACGAATTTCAGCCTATTTCAATTCTTGTTACATTTGACCTTTTTAAATGTGGTTTTGCTGATCTTTGAGCTAAGAGCTGTTTACACTTGTCTGAAGGACATTTATCTAATGCTATGAATACAGAAATGTGCATTATATTGGTATAGGACTGGAGCTGTCATTCTTTTAATGCTCTTAATTACCTGGTGTGCTGGAAGCAGAATTTAGAAAACCTCGCAAACATTCTTTGTGTTCTGTGCAATACTTGTCTAAAAACTGCATAGACGACCCATCCCTGAAGTGTGTGTGTGTGTGTGTGTGTGTGTGTGTGTGTGTCTTTTTGTCTTTCATTCTCCACCAATTTACCTCTGAGTGACTGATTGCAGGCTGGTTCCTGACCATATAATCTCTTGGAAAATACAGGAGCCATGGGCTTCATAATAGCCTGGAATGCTCTGATACTCATGGACATATGCAGGAGAAGCTTCTTAAAGTGCATCTCCAGGCAAAAATATTTTCTACTTAATGTACATTCCTAAAACATCTACAGTTTGTGTCCAATTCAGTTCCTTTACTTTCCAACAGTTCTTACCTATTGATCCTGACAGTATTACAGCTTTGACCTAACTTTCTGCAAAGGGCTGACAACACTGCATTGCCACTGGTCAAGCACCAGTGTTGTCACCCTCTTCCCCAGTGTCACTTCTAAGGACTGCAGTATTGCACAGGGACACAAGCCCTTCCTTTGATGAGCAGGCATTGGCACTGTGACCAAGTGCTGACAATGCCTTACACCTGCTGAGCACATCCAGCTTTCTTTTTTTTTTTTTTCCCTCTGGTAAATGGGAGTGAGTTGTAACACACCCATTCCTGCAAGGGCTTTTGGGTAATGTATTCCAAAATTGGAGGAGGATGTTCACTAGAAATGCGTGCTCACAGGCTTTGTTGCATGAGAAACAAATTACTGTACAAGGTGAATTTTGAGGAAATGCATGTAAATCCATACACTACACTGACTTTTTATATACAGTGTGCTACTTTGACTTACTTTAAAGTAGAATTCCAGTCAAATGCTAACTACTTACACCTGCTTCCACTCCCATTCTATGCCTACTCGAACTACCCTGTAAAAGAAAGATGTCCATGCTTGCTTATTCTGCAGGCACTTGGGTCCAGCCACATAATCTCTCCATTGGTCGGCTTCAGTGAAGAGGAAAAATTGCCAACAATGGCTGCAGAGCTTGGGCAATGACATCAAGCCTTCTATGGGGCATCTGTTGTTGGCTGTTCCTCCTCTACACTGAAGCTGGTGCTAGAAGCCGATAATGTGACTGGACTGGAGTGCCCTCAGAATAGGCAAGTATACAGCTCTTTCCTTTACAGAGTTGTTGGAGTAGGCTTAGAATGGGGATGGGAGTAGGTTTAAGTATAGTTAGTATTGACTAGAATTCTACTTTAATGTCACCATGATTTTTAGTGAAAAGTTATAATGTGTAATGTGTGTATATATTGAACCATTGTAAAAATGATTTAAATTTTGCTATAATTTCTGCTTTCCCAGTATCTAACTTTTCATATAGAATATCAATAGGGGCAATTAAAATGACCCTAGTGCATCAAAATTTAAGCTTGTTTTCTTTTGGCAGCTGCCCTCAGGTCATCCATCTGATGATTCGGTTGGAAACCAATTGGCTTCAAGTACGTTTAGCTCTTCACTCAAGAGGAAGTCTGATGCATTGCAATCTGATGCTTTGGAATCGCCAGCTAAAAAAGTGGTATGCAGTCTCACTGTTTGTGTGTTTGTTTTTTTTCCCCCAAAACGTTAACATTTTAGACCATTGCGAAAAGGTTTTAAACTTTAGTGTCAAAAAGAAGGTAATATGTGTATGAAATGGCTCTAGCACATTTTAGTGAGTAGGCCAAAGTGAAAGGATTACCACTGCCTATAGGGAACTTCAAGGCAAGCCTTTTGCATTATGTCTACAAACCAGTAGCAAGTCGATATCCTTTCCTTTCCTGTGGTTATGAAACATTTTTGAACTTTTTGAGGAAATCTGGAGATTATCCTATAAAGCTGAAATCCAGGCACAATTACATTAATTTTAAGTATATTCTTCAATAGCCACAAAGGATATAATTCTACTTTTTTTGTTTGCACCAAATGCCTTTGCAAGTCACTTATTGCCTTGTAAAAGTAGCAGTGACATAATCACTTTTCTGTACAGAGAGCACAGCTATTGGTGGGACCCCGTGGCTCCACCCATCACAGGATGCCTGCAGAAAACCCTGCATAAAGAGAGCCTTATCCACTGGTCTTTATTACAGAAGGCTTCTGCACAAAGGCCAAGTCTTGCACTTGATTACCACACAGAATACACATGACTCTTTAAATATTGATTAATACAGAACTCTTTTGCAGACCTCTGTGCCATTTTAAAAGTCTTCTAATTATTCATTATTATACAGGATTTACGCAGCGCTTTACAACATAAGGGGAGACAATACAATTACAATACAAATGAATATAGGAGGATTCAGAGGGCCCTGCTTGTTAGAGTTTATAATCTAATCTACAATTCTAATTTGCAAGTAGAGATTTTAAAGCTCGCTCCCATGAAATGTCTTACCTTTTTAGTAATGTGTTTTATTACAGGTATTTTATAATGTGCGGAAAATTTAAACAGCATTTTACATATTATACATTCACATCAGTTACTGCCCTTTAATAAGCCTACAATCTAAATCTCCCTCCATGCAGATAGTGTCCTGGCTGAGATTTGAGGACTCAAGTGCTGCAAGAAACCAATAGGTCATAGTGCACCCCCTACCCCCCCATGAGTGACTTGGACACTGTGTGTGTGTGTGTGTATCTCCTGACTGTTTCTGTGTATTTGCAACCCCTGTGCATGTGATCCTAATGCATATAATACAGAATTATGAGCATTACTGACCAATACATGGAGATATTTTCTTTATAACTGTGAATCTGGACAGTGCCCATTAGGTCTAGTTCACATGACCTTTAGCTTGTATAAGAGCAGTGTCAACACTAAGCTTTCTCTAAGCTTTTGCAAAGCATTTGTGAATCTTTCTGCAAACATAGAGCAGCCTTCGTAAAGTCGCTAAACCACCCTATATCTCCAGTTTGGTAATGTAAAATATAGATCCCCTTTTTATTCTTTAAAAAAAAAAAAACTAATTCATAGTTCGCTCAACATACAAACAATAAAGGGGTTCTCAAAAAGTTTAAGTTCTAAAGGCAGAACATACTATACTTTACTGAGCCCCATCTCGATCCAGCGACGTGCATAAGTGCAGCAGCTCTCTTGGGTCTCACTCCTTATAGGCTCACACAGCAGTGAGAGCCATTGGCTCCTGCTGCTGTCAATCGCAGCCAGTAAGCCATTGAGAGTGGGGGATGGGGCCAAGCTGTGTGTGTATGGACAATGTTGGGAGCAAGTCTTCTGGAATGCCCCGACAGCAAGAGAATTGCTATTGGGGGCACTTGGCAGGGGGGAGGAGCCAGGACCACTGGTGGGGGGACCCAAAAAAGAGGTTCAGGGCTGCTCTGTGCAAAACGGGTTATATTTATCTGCTCTGTGAAATGCTGTTTGATTTTAAAAGGTTGTAATAAAAATAAATAAAAACAAACAAAGTCTTCCCAGTAGCAGTATGCATTTCTATACATTTGCAAGTGCATAATGACATAATCCTGTTGAAAATTTACATGTTAGTTTGGCAGACGCCATTTTTTTGTTTTCTGTTATTTTGAAAATGTAAATGATGGAAATAAAATCTAACTTTTGTTGACATGTTATAAGAATGTCTAATCTGCAATTTGATACCTTTTTGGAGATTTTTCCATCTTTCCTTGGCTTCTTTATGCACATTAATACAAATTTTTAGCTGGGGTGCCCAAACTTTCGATCCCCACTGTATGTATGTGTAATATATATAAAATAACTTTTTTTTTCTTTAATTTTTGGCACATAGTGCACAGAAGAAGGACATTCCTCAGCTGTTGCTGCACATTACAATGAACTCCAGGAGTGTGGATTACAGCAGAGAAGTCTGTCTCGCATCTTCTACCTGAGAAACTTCAATAACTGGATGAAGAGTGCACTCATAAGTGAGTTATACATAATTGCGTGGTGGTGTGTTGTTGTTTTTTTTTTTTTTTGTTTTTGTTTTTTGTTTTTTGTTTTTTTTTTTGCAATTACAATTGAGTTTACTCAGCTATAATAGATTTTAAAAATGTTGAACTCAAGGATTTGAGTATTATAGTGTATGTGGAGCCAAAACATATTTTTTAGATAGAGGCAGGTAGAAGTAAAACATTTTTTGTGTGTTTTTATTATTTATTTATTTTTTCTGTGTCCCATTTGGAAATTTTTTTGTTCCAGAGATAAAATAGTGAGTGAAAATCTCAACAAAGTAAGAATATTAGACAGTTGTCACTGCAAAAGGTGTCTCTATTGTCAATTTATCCTCAGGTCTTGTTCTGTTGGTACTCTTCTACGAAAAAAGAACTACAATTTAAGTCCACCATTCACACTGTTTAGTCTGTGCTTAAATTTCCTCTTTTAGCCACATCCAGGGAGGTTGGCAACTCTCCCATGGACCTTAAGGTGATTTGTAAAGTTTCATTTATTTGATATATTCTTTTAAAATAACAGGTTTATACTTACCTGCACTGTGCAATGAAACTCAAACATCCACTTCTCGGGTTCCCTCCCTCCTCGGTGTGCCACCATAAGAAGCCTGCTCAATCCTGAGCTCTGCTGCCTGTGTCCATTGACAGACAGTGAGGTTTGGCCTTACTCTCTCTCGTCGCAGGGTTTGACAGAGCAGCTGGCACCAATGGTTCTCACTGCTCTCGGCAAACCTGAGAAAGTGGGAAGAGGAGAGACCTGCTGCAGATGTACACAGCACTGGATTGAGTGAGAGCCTAAACCTTTTTTACCTCAAAAGGAATGCATTTTGTAAAAAATGTTTAGGCTTTACAACCATTTTCAGCTTCCAATAAACTTTTCAACTGATCACAGTAACATCAAGCTGCTTGGAGATGGTCTTCTAGCCTTTATCTTTTGATGTGCCAGTCTGTCATTTTTTTTTTCATCTTCTACTCGGAAAACTCTCTCCTTTTGCTGTCTCTGGTCCATGCTCAGTTTGGTGCATGCAATGATACAAAACGGCATATTGTATCTATTTAAATACACTGACTGGTTACAATTGAAGCAGGGGTGATTTTAATTGCAGAAAACAGTCCAAAATGCCCCTATAATCGATAGATAAAATATATATTTTAAAAAAACTGTCAGTTTCGGTTTTTGCATCTTCCATTTTAATTTTCGGTACATAATTTTTCATTTTGGTGCAACACTAATAAAATTTAATATATATATTTACACAGGTCCATATATATTTGGACACAGGCACAATTTTTCATACTTTTGGCTCTGTATGCCAGGAGAATAAATTAAAACAAAACAATCCAAATGAATCAAGTGCAGACTTTCAGCTTTAATTCAAGGGGTTGACCATAAATATCAAGTACAGTACATATTTTAGGAACTGCAACCATTTTTATACACGGTCCCTCCATTTTTCAGAGGCTCAAATTTAATTGGTAAAATTAATATAATTATAAATAATGTTCATTTGTAATATTGTGATGAGAATCCTTTACTAGCAATGACTTCCTGAAGTCTGGAACTCATGGACATTACCAAAGACTGGGTTTCCTCCTTTCTTATGCTTTGCCAGGCTCTAACTGCAGCTGTCTTCAGTTCTTTGTTTGTGGGTCTTTGTGCCTTTTTTAGTTTTGCCTTTAAGTGAAATGCATGCTCAATTGGGTTGAGATCAGGTGATTGACTTGGCCATTGCAGAATACTCCAGTTATTTTCCTTCAAAAGCTCCTGGGTTG